>NW_020450762.1:571976-676483 GCF_003343035.1 Apteryx rowi
GGCAGAGCTGCTCTCCAGCAGGTCAACCCCCAACCTGTACTGCTGCATGGGGTTATTCTTCCCCAGGTGCAGGACCCTGCACTTGCCTTTGTTGAACTTCATGAGGTTCCTCTCCGCCCACCTCTCCAGCCTGTCCAGGTCTCTCTGAATGGCAGCACAGCCCTCTGGTGTATCGGCCACTCCTCCCAGTTTGGTATCAACAGCAAACCTGCTGAGGGTGGACTCTGTGCCTTCATCCAGGTCATTGATGAAGAAGCTGAACAAGACTGGACCCAGTACCGACCCCTGGGGGACACCGCTAGCTACAGGCTGCCAACTAGACTTTGCACCACCAAATTTTATGAATTTTGGCAACAGCAGAAGAAATTGAAAGTGAATAGATGTCACAGAAATTTAGAAATTAAGAATTTTATACCTATTTTTTAGAGACTCTGAACAAGACCCTTCTCTTCTTCTGATGCTAGGGAAGCTTCAGATGTCGAAGGCCAAAAGAAAGGCCTGCCCAAAGTGTGTGTCTGGATGGGAGAGGAAGGTAGTCAGGCACTTGTTAGATTTGTGTTAATGTTATGACAGTACCAGCTAGGAAGATGTGTGGCATAGAAATCACTGAGGATACGTGTAGGTGGGATACAGCTAGTCCAACCTGAGATACTAAAGACGTTATTATCTGTCCTTGTTTCTTAGCACCCTCCCCATTCAGCTGCAGTGACAGATCATGTGACTAATCTGCTTCAGGGCATGGTCCGCTATCTCCGTTCAAACAGACTTCTACAGTGATTTAGTATCAGATCACTCTACACTGAAGCAGGTTAGGAAAGATCACGTGAACTGCTGTCACAGTTTGGCTGTGTGGGTAGCAACATAAGGTTTGTAGGTAGGACGATCCCAGAACGCTTACAGCTCTTTCTCTAGTGAACGTGTCGCAATGCCCTTCATCTGTCTGTGCACGAGTGACCCGGGAGAATGAACCTGCCTACATTTGAAGGTATTGTAAGTCTCTGAGATTCACTTGTGTTGGGAACCCAACTGCAGAGACCACGATATGTTTCTTGTGGCTGTGAATTAACCTGAAATACAAATACTTAAGTGTACACCGTTATTCATAATGAATATTTAGAGTAAAGCTTTATCTACAACTACAATATCTTGGTTTCCCCGTGTTTTGAAGAACATCTCTTTCATTAAAACAAAGTCTAGCAGAACCTTGCATTTCCATTTCTTTGAACAGCAGAGTACTGTAATAATATTGTTTTTCTCAGATAGTAAGAGATATTCAAGAAGTTGCCAGTGATTGAGTAATTATCCTGTTTCCTGTGCTATAGTCATAAAGGCATTAAAAAGGCTAGATTTGAAGTTAGATCTGTTTTCCATATGGATTTTTTCCTGACTCCGTAATCACTGCCTGTACGTTTTAGACCTCTCACACAGTGCTTAATATGTGGCAGAGAGCTACTTCTGGAGAAGGCAAGATGTAAACCTAAACTCGTGTTTCAAAAAAGCTTGCTTCCATCACAGTGATATTCCCTGGAGCTGTAACTTTATATTTAGAATAAAAACATGTGCCTGTGGTAACTACACAGTAATCATGGCTAGATTGTCTTCGTCTACACTCTGTGTAGGGGATGGGACGTGATGCTATATCTCCAGCAGCAGAGTGSTTGGACTGAGCCATCACAATTCCTTCCCCCTTATTTAAAATAAAATTAGTAARTTATCTTGCCTATCTGTGATCAATTCTGGATTAGGAAATAGAGGACAGAGCCAGGGTAAATCCTGTCTCTGCTCTTTCTTCGTCAAACCCTGAAGTGAATTATAATAAAAGCCAAGCTAACTGGGGCATATAAGTATGGTGTTTTCCCCCAGTACTTCTCAGCAAGGCTGTAGCAGTCAAGTCCTACGAGATTAATAGAGAAGTTGTATAGAACAGAATTTGCTTCAAGGGAGGTTTTAATGTGTTTTCTCTGGAGAACACAGCTTTTTCACGTTTCATTTATGTCTCTTGCTCCTTGTTGTGTAGGGAAATTCTGCATTATTTAAGGTTATTCTTGGCAGCAAAGTAGTTGATTTTAAGATAAGCCAAGTACTTAGTTCCACGTTTTTATTCCTGTTTCTGCTATCTGTTAGAAACAGAGTTAAAAAATAATGCAAAAGTGATATAGTGTTGATCATTCCAGCTGGGCATATAAAGCTCTGTAGCTTTATAACTGAGAACTTCTTCCTTTCTAATTGTTGCTTTTTCTTCAGAAAAGCTCTAAAACATACTGCCTTTCACATATAGCTTTGAAAGTAGCCTTGTGTCATAGGAACGCTGCTTAGTGCAGGAGTTCTGTGTTAGGGGTTGTGTGATAAGGCATTTACATGTTTTAAAGTCCTGATGAAATAAATGYAAACCAGCATTTCTCAAAAATCAGATTATACTAAAGGTCTTGGGCAAATTGAGTCTCAGACCTGGATGTCTATTATCCTTGAAATGATTCGTTGCTTAGGTTTATTCCAGTTTTCTTTGGCAGTAACAGACCTCACAGGGAAGTACAATTGAAAATGTAATTATAGAAAGAATTTAGCTATCTAGGTTGGCGCATGCTAATCACCTACATGCCAAACAAATTGTGGAGTGCATAAAAAATGGACAACCCTATAGCTATCGAACAGCAAGGGTCCACATGACTTAGGTGGCTCTGGGGGAATCATTCATCATGAAATCTCAGCTATGCCAAGGCATTGCCAGTTCAAAGTTTCTCCTTGACAGAAATCAGAGGTTGAGGTATACGTGCGTCATTGTCAGTCGATTTTGTCAAGGTGAGTTTTTTGTTTGCTTGCTCCAGGAATTGTTATTGACACAGGGCAGCTCTGAAACTGCTCAAACCATTTTTGTAAAGAGAGAGAGAGAAAAAAAAAAAAAAAAAGAGTACATGATGGTTGGAAGGAAGGAGATGCAAAGGGAAGAAATGTCAGGCATGCTGAGAGCAGAGAAAGGAGATTAGAAGGGCTCAGAGTTGAAAAAGAGGGAAGTAGGATATCTGGAGAGGAAAATCAGGATGCCTGGCCAGAAGCATTTGGGGGAATGAGTGTTAGTCTATCTGGCGTGAGTCCTAGGATCTTGGGAAGGTGAAGGAGCTGTTCTGACCTGCAAAAGGTATCAGCATCTTTGATCACTTTTCACTGAAAACATTTTCTTCCTCTCCCCACATGAAGAAGGCTGGTGCTAGGGTATGGCAGGTGGAGGTAATACAAATGAGAACATTTGAAAATTAGGAAGTAGAAAGTTAAGAGGCCTGTTGGTGCTGTGCACCGGCTGAAGGGTGCTGCCAATCTGGCCAGACAATTGAGGGAACACATTCAGTTGACTCACCAGARTGTCATTCAAGGAGGTGGGCAAGGGGAACCCTACAGTAAGGAAAAACAGCTCTTCTGGTTTATCACACCCCTTCAAAGCACAGATAGATTACATTAGGTTACTAAAATAGATTCATTATCAACAACCACAAAATGCATCAAACTATATCTACTACAAAGAGGSAAAGCTATGGTTAAATGAGACTTGGTCAGTTCTTACATGTCTCTKTAGAGGACCCAGGTTTCTGGTGTTGTTCTTCAGGTCCTGGTACCTTTCCTTAAACACATTAGGCCAGACGTAGCCATTGTTTGCTTCTCTCTACTCTACTATCCCATTGCTTTTTATACATGCTTAGACATTAGGCAAAACTAACTTCTTCTACTCATTTTTGCACATCTGCCACAGACAGATARCCTTTGCTTCAAGTTCCTTTCTATTGGTGGTGGTCTTCAGAACAATGTAGTTGAAATTATAGCTAAATTAGYCTGAAGATAAGTAACACATTTTTTGTTTAGAGGTCACCTATTCATCAGCTGCTTCCTTGCAAGTTTATCTGCAGAGAAGTTTTTCAGGGGCCTCCAAGATAAAATAACAATGCCTCCCACTGATTCTTTAAAGTCATGAGTAGTTTGTGATGTGCTGGAAAAGCATTTAGGAATCTCCATCTATTTTCACTTCCAGGTGGAAAGATTAGGTATGCCAGAGTATATCTGGAAGAGCTTGCTAAGTCAGGTATGGATATGGTGAAAGAGTAGGGCATAATAAACTGATTGGTCTATACAGCCAGCCTATGATATGTGGGTGTAAAGGTGTGCGAGACTGCAAAGAACCTTTTCTCTTCATTTTTAACAYGACATTACTTAATAGTCTTTAAAGGGATTGCTAGGTGTGGTGGTAGGATGGCAATATATTTCCTGCAGAAGAAATAGAAAGAGAGGGAGGTGGATCAACAGGCTTTTCTCATTGCCTTAGAGGAATGGCTGTGGAGCACAGCTGTCCTGTTTGTTCTTGTGATGGTTCTTACAGCCCTGAAAGCTCTTGCACTTTCCAGATATTTCAGAGGTCAATCTCACCCAAAGAAGGTAAGTAGTAAATGGAATGGCCACTTAGGAAAATGAGGCAGGAAAACAGGAGTCCTTCTAGCTTAAGAGACATTGACAGTATCACAAATAAATCTCCTAACAAGGAAATTTACTTGAGCAAATTTCCGCTCAAGTACAGAGCAAAAGCTTCTTACTACAAAATTAGAGTTTCCTTGTTGAGTTCACCAAAGCTCAAGCATTAGAAGGCCTGGAATAAAGAGCTGCATAGACATCAGTACAGTCTTAGCTCCAGATCTCAACAAGGAGTGAGAGCTCCCAGCAGTTACTACATCTGTCTTCCCAGGATTACACATGACTACTGATCAGTGCAGGCATAGGGCAGAGCTGTTTGGATAACCGAGGTTATGTCAGAAAGAGATTTGKGAGGGCCTGTGATTTTAACCTTCTTTCTCACACCATCCTATTCTTTGCGCCAAAGGACAGAGGTGCATGTGTGTGCACAGGGCTACATCCACTACGTCTCCTTCCAGCAACYCTCTCTGAATAATGTCAGCAGTGGCAAATGCTAATCTTCTTGCCACTGAGTTTGTTAGCAGACRTGTCTGTGGGTTTAGAAAGAGGTGAGGGCTCAGTGTCAGAAAGTATCCTGGGAACAAGGTGCACAGTTTATAAAAGTTATCGGGATGATGATATTTTCATCGAGTAGACTAAAGAAGCATAAGTCTGGTGTAGTATCATTTCCCTTTAGTGAAAATAGTCCTAACACAGTCATATAGCCTGTTCACTGTATGTACTTGGAAGTGCAGAATACATCCTTGAGTGCTATTGCCATAAAGGACATTGTTCAAAGTTTAGGCTGTAGAGATACTCCCCTTCGGTAAATATTTCTTTACGTTTGCAAGTCTAAGTTTTGCTGAGTTCAGTATTCTGGGAGGACACAAGATACCAATGACCAATGATGTGAAGTTGGTTTTTTTTTAGTTATATGGAGAGGATGGTTCACATTCTGAATTAGGACTTCTGAAAGCTGAGTTTTGCTTTCAGTTTTGCCACAGGTAAAACTCTGCAGCTCAGTTTGCTATTGAGAGTAAAAGTGTGTTGTTTTAAAACATTTCTGATGTACAATGAAGAGTCATTAATTGGTATGCTTAAGGTGTTTATACATTGTGATAGCRGAGATAAATATAAATATTTATTTATATTACCGCTATATAGACAGTTATATAGACCAAAGCCATAAAAGAGCAAATATGTCAAAAGACAGAGTAATTACTTTGGATAGTTGCCTGGATATAAGAAGGCCAATAATTTTAAGAGTTCTGTTATGTAATTGCCTTCTCCATGAGTTAATCATGATACAGAYTGAGAAGAAGAAGAGAAAAAAGAAATTAAGTTCCTTCTTCTCCTCCTTTCACGCACACAACACTCAATGATTCTCATTTTTTTTTTCATTTTTTATGTCAAATTAATGAAAATGAAAGTGTCACATGGGGGAGGAGTGCACTTTATAAGAGCAACAATATAAACTGTGCCAAAAGAACAAAAAAACACAAGTTGGAACCACGTGTGGCAACAAAGTAAACTAGAAGCCTGGAAAGTCAGGTAACTGTGCAGGTGAATGGTCAAATCCAACTTCTTAAAGAATTGAGGCTCTTTGTTTTTCATACTACCCTACTTCTATTCTATTCTATTCTATTCTATTCTATTCTATTCTATTCTATTCTATTCTATTCTGTTCCGTTCCATTCCATTCCACTCCACTCCACTCTACTCTACTCTACTCCACTCTACTCTGCTCTTCTGTGAAGTATTAACAGTATTTGGAAGTGCTAAATCTCAGCTGAGCAGGAGCCCATCAACATCTCAGCTTCCATCAACAGCACTGATTCTAGCGGGAGAAACAGCCTAAGAAGTCCAGCATAGTTATCTTTACAGAGGTGTGCACATGTTCTAGCTAGGTGCTTGCGTTTGTATAGGGACGTTGCCATTCTCCTTCACCTAGAGGAGCAGGATGCCTGCATTGTAGTCAGCATTGTCCAGATACCTTCATACTGCTGAGCAATTTTCCTAGGGAACTCCTACCACAGCCTTATGTGATATTTAAGAGGAAAAGAAGCAGGCTGATGCCATTGAAATAGTCAGTGATGAGTTGTGTCAGTTTGAAGACCATCAGGCATTCATCTGCTGTAGGCCTTTGCAAAGGYAGATCTCTGCTTGAAACCGAGCAGTCTTTTGGCCCCGGGATATCATATCCACTTACACTGATTTGAGACATCCTGAAGCATTGTAGCATGTCTTTGGCTTTGACCTTCCCAACAAGAATAATGGCTCTTTATGCCACCTTGCAAATCTAGCTCCTAAAGTAATTACACACTAGCAGTGGTCTGTGCAGAGTGTGTTTGAAAAGAAAATGACATTAAACTTTCTATCTTCGAAGAGTACCAGTATATCAATATCCTAATCAAATAACATAAAGCTCCCTTTGTCTGCCAGATAGGAATAAGAATACATTATACCTCTAACATAATTTTCCCAGTGTCTCTAATATGATGAGGTTTAAATTAAAATAAATATGACTGCATGCTTTTAAAGAGATAATCAGGCTGAAACATTCTAATCTAACTGGTGTAACACGAGGAAGTAAATGTGTATTTATTTAGGCTGCCTGGACTTAAGCATAACTATTGTGCAGAATATGTGATGGGAAGACAATAGCAGGATGACACACTTGCGCTGATTCCAGGTGTGCTTGGTGTGCTTGGCAGAAGTCAGTAATAGAAAAATGCTTTGAATGCAGTTTGGATGTCAGCCCTATGGTCCTTCTAATTAATTAGCTCAAATCTTATTGCTATTTAATCAACTCTTTTTTCCCCCTGAATAGAACAGGATTTTTTAAGAAGGTGCGTCTTTGTCTGCATTATTCTGGTTCCAGCAGACAGACGCCACAAAACCTAATCATTGTAATGACAAAGCTCCATTCACTTCTCTATCAGGGCCTGTAGTGCTTTTTTTTAGCCCTGTATCTTTGTTTATTTTTTTCCCCCAAACAGACTTTACCTCTGAAAAACTTCAGTCCCCTGTCAGTCTCACCTCACCAACTTCTGATTGCAAATTATGTATGATTCTTGCATTGAAAAGAAATGCGGTAGCTTTTCGCACAGCAGAGTAAATATGTCATGATTTGAGATTCTTGACAAACCAGCAGTCTCTCAGACTTTCTGACCTGGACTTTTATCTTACCACAGCTCATGGGCTCAAAACAATTATGCAAAGGCCCAGATTCCCAGAGTACCTTCTGAGAAACCATCCCTCTTTTTAAAAAGCATGTACCTACTGACTTCCTGAGGAGGATCACAGATCTGTCTCTCTTTAAGGGACTGATGCTGGTACACCTTTTGTTTTAAGGTACATCTCGTCAGGAGTTGTAGATGTCTAGTTCCAATATGCCATTTGCTAGAGAATTGTATTTCAAAAGATCAGATTCCTACGGCACTAGATGCTGGAAAAAGATAAAACTGGCTCTGAGTAAATTTTGTAGGAAATTGTTGCTCTGAGGCAATGGAAGTATAATTAGCAAGGGATTCTGATTAACAGTCAGATACAACTTGAAAGTACCTGAACTCTTGGTGCCCAATTGTTCGTTAAATAGACAGACAGGCACTGCAGACTCTTCAGGAGAAATTCATTGTAGCAAATGTTGTTGTCTCCAATGTAGGTTTCTACAGCTAAGCAAGTCGCACTGTGTTACCTTTAGTGAAAGAAGAATTACTCAGTAAGCGGTGGACTTCAGGCTACAAATGGCCTCATTCTAAAGCATGCTCCCTCTTTTGGTCAGGTGAACAATACCTCAAACTCCTTAAGCTCCCGTTATAGCCAAAACAATTACCTCAGATATAGACACATGCACTGAAGGCGCCTAGAAGTTAGGAAGGATAAATCCCACCTTAGTTTATGTGAAATTAATTTGTGATGATGATATTGGCACACAGATGAAGCCATCGACTGTCTGAATTCAGTGTGCAGAAGCTTAGAGCTTTAGCTTTTGGGTTCCCTAGTTCAATCCCAATAGTATGGGCCAACTTGGCAACTCTCGCATGGGCTAAGGGCCTGAAGGAGCTCACAGGACTTCTGCAATTTGAAAAACGTGGCTACATTTTTCTTTTCCTGTATTTTAATTTAAGATGCCTCTTCATATCTGGGTTCTACCTTGGAGAAGTGCTATTGTCTATTGTTCCCCCACAAGTAGTAACTTCTGGAAGCACCAGAGATGACAAGAAAGCTCCCTTTTCTGAGAGATGTCCATTGCAGATAAAAGATGAAATTTCATAAATGCAGTCTGTGCTCATAAACACCCACAGTCCTCATGCTCCTGCRTAGCAAACCCCCCTAGAAGACATCAGATGCTCTAGCTCTCATTAGAAGTAAAGTTAGTAGGGTAAGTGCTGTCACAGGGTTAGCCATTCTCACTTTGAAATTCAGCCTGCCTGCTTCAGTTTAGCATTTACTTTCTTTAAATGCAATGTTTGGGAACCTACAACCCACAATAACAATCTGCTCCATTAACATTAATTATTGTGAATGCCAGTGTTTAATTACAAGTAGTAATAAAACTGTCCTAGATAATTCTGAAGTGAAAGTGTAGGAGAGAAAATAATCTCCCTGCAGAAATCACTTTGGTATTCTGTCTGTGTTTTGCGCAGGTGATTCCAGCCTTTGCTCAGCCTGTGTTCATGAAAACAATGTTTACAGCAGGATATTTCAGATCTTGTACAGGAACGAAGAAATCATTCTCAATGAATCAATGAACTTCAGAGTGCACCTGCTTCTGGATGGTGAAAGGGTGAGTTGTCTTGGGATGTACATGAAAAACACAAGGGCTGGGATTCATCTTACTTAACTTTAGGTTTCCATAATATAGATATCTCCAGGTGAAATGTCACTCTGGGATCCCCATAGAGTCACAGAACTGGCCAATGTAGCCAATGGAGGTGAGGGCATGGTTTATCTAACCAAACACCAACATCTGCATTAGGAGGAGATGAACCATGCTGTACCCACCATTGCATGTATTGCCTAGGGATGCCTGGGGGAGCTTGTTTAGGTGTAAATACCAACATTGCAAACACCTACATTTGGTCAGATAGATCCTATGTACTGTATCTCTTATGAACATAGTCCGAATCCTGGTGCCAGGCTTTCTAGTGGAATAAGAAGTTGAAACTTGAATATGGCAGCATATCAGAAATGCAAGTGTGTCAACCAGAATTCATCGTTTGTGCACTAGATCACTTGTTTTACACATCTGTGTAGATCTACCTCACCTGAGAAAACTGGGAGTCTTGCTAGGGCCACCTCATCCTCTGACCATCCATTACAGCTGTCTTCTCCTCCCCTCTCCTCGCTACTATTTCTTGTTCCAGCAATGACAGGACTGAGACCAAGCTACTCTGGCTTTTCCAACCAGAGCCACTCAAAGGTCTCCTCACCCTTGTCCTTAGTGCCCTTGATTCGAGGAGCGCAGGGCAGAGTTTCTGGAGCTGACTGTCCCCATAGCCCAAGTAAGACATCTACGGCTTATTTGCTCAGTCACGTGTCAGATAGAGGGGGTCCTATTGAGGTCTCGCTCCTCATTTTCCCATGTGGGGAGAGATTCTTTGTGGCATGGCACTCAAGGTCTGGTCCAGTGTGCCATCACTGTGCTTTGCCTGCACAAGGAGTAGCATGGAGTATATGGCGTTGGCACCATCTCTCAGTGATAATGAGAGGCACATGACATCACTTGTTCTTGCAAAATCAGCGTGCCATCAGCAACAGGTCCAGAAATGCAGCCAGTCTGGATCAAGTGCTGTATGTTTAACTTGGGCCCAGAGATGCTAGCCCGACTTTCCTTATATAACTTTGCATTTGATGAGGAAGAGATTTAAAATTTCTGTTTTGACTGCTTTCAACCCATACATACATACATGCATACATATATATGTATATGTATATATGTGTGTATATATATGTAGTATGTACACACACACACACACACACATATAAATATATAAATTAAAACAGCTGGGAAACTTAATTTAAGCTCATTTCACATGCTTCCCTTTCCCTCTCACTTTTTTCTTTTTTTTTTCACATACAGTGTCATCACTTTATTCCTCCCTAGAATTGTTGTTTTGTGCTTATACGAAAAATTAGTAAGTGCAAACCTATCAATATTCGTTAGAAGAATGTTCCAGCACAATTAATTGAAAATTAATTTTATCCTTCCGCAGTGGAACATCTCTGATTAAAAGTCCCTCCTCTCAAATTACAGCAATTTCTGCTGCACTGAGCAGGAATGATTTCTGATGATTTTTGTATTAATATTCAAGAAAGTTGTGCACCCCACAAAATGAAAAATAAAGATCCCATACGATTTCTTACAGCTAAAAATCATCCTGAATCCTAATGAGCTTTGCTCCTCTCAGTCTTCTTCACACAGGAGGACCCTTGGGAGAAGGACAGCTGCCTGATTCTGTACTTACAGAACGGTTTTACACAGAGAAAACTCCATTATCTTTGCTAAAGTTGCTTCTTATTTGCAGGGGAGAAGAGAAACAGGTTTGTTGGCCCCAGATGAGCTGCTGAAGGCACTCTAAAGAACTAAATGCAAAATAAAGGGTTGTAAAACCTTTTGTGTGTTGAACAGACCAGCACAATTCACTTCTGCTTAAGGTTCCCAGGTCTGTGTTTCCTGCTGCGGTATCTTGTCCTCCAAGACCTTACAAATTAGGTATAAACTTTATGTAATATAAAAGAGACCAAAATGTGTCACAGGGCACCATGCTCGAAAGAAACCTTACTGCATAAGCAGCTACTGTTCAGGGACTGTGTTGCATCTTTGTCACGTATCTCGTATGCTGGATGCGACTCTTGCCATGTGGTGTCGGGGAAATACTTAGAGGTCTGCAAAGGGTTCTTTCAAATATTACTCTGTTTACCCCTTGTCAACTTATTTAGCACACAATGGATCCCAGTCCTATTTGTTCCAGTTCTGTGCTATGCTGGTTTTTTTTTTTTGGTTGTGGTAAAGAATCGGCTCACCGCTTTTTCTGTAAGTGGAAGGTATGGTCAATGGACGAGGGATTTAGACTGGATAATGGAAGCGGTTGAGTTAATATGTTCTGTACGGTTTCTGCTCTCAGAGCTACAATTATCGAATATTACATCAGGTGAGCAGCCTGCTTTCTCCTCATGGTGCCGGGGTGGTTTCATTGACAGGACAGGTTGCTGTGATAGGCTCAGTGTAAAAAACATAGCAATGTGCATGCTCAGATTAGATTGTTTGCTACTGTTTTCTGTGTAACCTTAGATAAGGTTAAATAGGGAAATATATCTTATTTGGTCTGGCATTTTATGGAAAAAGCCTCAATTGTCAGTCTAGAAATGTTGCTGAGCACAACTTTCAGCATTCAAATGGTACTTTAAAACTCTGGTTTATTGGATCCCTTTTTCAGTAATATCCCGGAATGCAGCATTCTTTGAATGCCTAGGAAACAATGTTGCAGGGGTGAGGCAGCCTTTAGTATTACAAAGAAGTCTAATTTATTTTCATAAACTCTTGCTTTCATCCTTTTTAAAGAAGGAGCTCTGCTTTCATCAAGCAATAAAACAGGTATCTTGTCTCTCTCCTTGCTTGCTGGCTCCATTCGGGGACAATTTAGTAGTGGGGAGAGGACGCAGTGATGCACTCTGGGGTATCATGGCAGATTAGATTCTGTACTTTCCAGAGAAAATTCACTGAGATGGGACAGTCAGATCATTCAGTCTGACATCCCGGCTAAACTGTTAAATATTATCCCACCAGGTTGTAACAAGGCTGGAAACTTTGGTTGCAACTCTAATGTCAGTCCTTAAAAGTTAAACCAAGGGAGTAAATACGTGTGAAAGCCTGAGGGCTAGGAGACACCAGCACCAGGAATCTGGTGGGTGTACCTCCAGATGCTCCCAGCAATGCATGCCTTGCTGCATGAAGAGGGGAAACTGCTTTTCTTTCCCATTTCTCTCCACGCCACCTTGCTTGCCGAGCTGACTGTACGAAAAAACCTTTCCTCCTGGTCCCCAACCTGCTAATCAGTCTGACTTTCAGAGAGTGACTAAAGAGCAAGTCATTCGTCCCAGAGAATTCTCTGCGCTGGCCCTTTCACCTTGTCTTCAGCAATGACATCCTGCTGAAAATTATTCCTGGCAGAGGGCCGAGGAAAGGGTGGGAAAACCCTTCCTGAGTGTTTCAGGTGATTGGTTGTAAACTTGAAAAATTAGATTTCAAAACGGAAACGATGCACTTAATTCCAGGTTGGTGCAATACAAAGAGGAGTAGTTTGTGTTGCAGCTCGAAACACTWTTTATTGAATGAATACCAAACCACGTCTAATAAAAAAGCATTTCCCTACCAGTGCATTCCTTTGGCGAGAGAGGGAGAGGTTAGAAAACGGGACCCAGAGGCTGAATGCTGGACTGCACCATCTGGAGAATCGCGTGGGCTCCCAGGGGGATATGGGATCTTTCCAAACAAGTTCTGAGGGCTAAGGTGGGAGCACTGGGGAAATGTAGGCACACCACAGCGATGGAGAACTGAAAACTGAATTTACAGACTTTATCTTCCACAAGGCACAAGATGATGCTACAAGAAAATACAGGGCAACGTTAAACTGATGCAAAACTGAAGAGTTAATTATACTGGAAACAACAAAATCAATTTCAGCCCTGCTTGATTTTATTAAAAAAATCAGAATCAATGTACTATTGACTCTATGTACTATAGTACTCTGTACTATTTCAAAATAAGTTTTCAAAATTTCTGTTCAGAACTGTCTTTACTCTTTTTTTTTTTTTTTTTTTTACTGGAGACAAGATCAGCATGTGAAATACAATAGCATTTTCCAGAGGTCAGATGTTCTGAATTTCAATACTTACTTCTGTTTGGGAGTATAGAATATTACAGAACTGAATAATGTTCCTTGTTTAGTATGCATGTATTTGCTAAGAGATATCTTTGTGTTTTCCTTCATGAGTTATGATTCTAATCATTAACACAACTGAGTAGTCAAAGAACTGTGTAGAAACCACTCAAAGACCCTTCACAGTGTATCTAGAAAAGCCACTGTTTGGCTTAAACAGTCAAATACTGATTGACATTCCAGAGGAATTTTTCAGGTCCTAGGTAGCTTGGTCTGAAACTCTAAATCTTTTCTCCAGATTTTGAGAGAGTGAAAAAAAAACCCCAATCTAATAGTCTATCAGAGTGCTGGAAAATTACATAGTCTGCAAACGATAACTGTGAAAAACGCCATACTAATTCCAGTAGTGATAAAAGAAGTAACCGAATTTCAGTTAAGGAAGATACTATTTCATATTAGGGACTGAGGAATGGTAGAAATGTCTGTGTCTTTTCTGTATGAGCTCTGGAGAGGCCATTTCAATTTTTTCCCTCTAAAGGATCCTATGCACCTGTGGCTCTAATAAGTGAAAAAAGTAAAACACAGGGAAGTTCAGCAGGAATCAAAGCTGTACAGAAACATGTGGCATAAAATTACCGTACATCATTCTGCCGTGTCTGACAGATGGATAACCCGCGAGGTAGGGTGCTCTCCTGGAGAAGAGAGATGTAGATACTCGAACGATGCATAAGACTACTAATGTTTGCATCTCTCTCTATTTTCTCATGAAGAGTCCAGTGATTATCGAACCACCTTTTAATTTTCACTTGCCTTAATACTTACGTGTCCAATCTACGAAGGAAAACATCTGCTCATTGCCTCAAGGTGTTTTGTGCTGGTGTCACTAGCCGTCTGGCTCTGAAGCTACTGAACTTGCTTAAGCTCAGGCTGATTTCACTGACACTGGCAGGTGCTCAGAATTACACAGGCTCAGCCCCAAAATTTTATCCCCTCTGTCGGTGGATGAGGTTTGCTTTGACTGAAGCACCATGTTTCTGTTGAATTCCTAGTTTAAATTCAGCCTGCAGCTTCAGTAATGATTATTTCTTTTGCAACTGCCAGCAACCGTGATTTTTAGTGACAACAACTCATTAAAAAGGAAAAAGTCTTTTAAAGTCTTTTTTTTTTTTTGAGAGAGAGAGAGAAAAATACTTCCAGATGTTTCCAGACAAACACAAAAGAGAAAGCACGTATTCAGTAAGCAGAGGCTGGATTTTTCTCTTCACATCTCAGTGCTTGTGATCATGCCAAAAGAAATACCGTATTACTTTGGAAGGGTCTAAATTTTATGTTTTTGTATGTTATGACAAAGTACAATCAATCCTTGACTATAAATTTCCTTGCTTTATTTCCTGTTCATGTTTCAGTTTAACTTGTTAGAAATATAAACGTTTTTATCCTACTAAACCTACATTGGCGGGGAAGAAAAGAGGTTTGAAAAGAGTGAAACAGAAAGTTCCGGGCAGCTTAATCCTTCCTTCATTCTAATTTATTTATTTCAGTAGATTACAGTTCCTTTAATTGTGCTAAGGTGGAAGGTGTGTTATCAAGTGTATTCTTTGCAGGGTGAATGTAACCAACTGACAGCTCACTTCATGTGCTGTCTCAGAAAACCCAATTAAAATATTTTATTGATAATAAAAGAAGGATAATATTGCTGGTGGGATCTATTAGATGAAGGTACCAGTGAGTAAGCTTATGATCCCATGTGATATCTGTGGTATATTCATTGAGCTGAATCCTACCGTGTATAAACATGCTCAGCACCAATAAAATGAACAGTTAAACTTTTGTTAATTGAAGTTTCATTTAAAACAACAACAAAAGCCTTCACGTTTTACCAAGAAAATGGTCTAGGTACGAACCAATAACAAATTTCCTCCATGAGTCTATGAAGAGACTGAAAGAGGGACTGTGAGGCAGAAAAAAACTCATCTTGCTGAGAAATAAGCTAAAAGGCTAATGATGAGATCTGAAATGGTCAGAACTAACAGTTTCATTTCTGATTGTTTTAAGCGCTAATCTTCGAACCTTGCATTACTTAGTGGTAGAGACCAGCAGGATTCACGGTGTTTTCTGAACATAGAAGAAAACCTGGTCCTTGTTCTCCTTCAGCTGATAAGATAATTCAGACGAACACTGTCTCGCTGACGGAGCTGAGCTGCTGAAATACTCCACTGCCTGGAGACTCTCACTGTGCAAACACCCAAGAAACCCAGCGCTCTGTGCGCTCACATTACTCTTGTCTGGAGCGACTTTTTGAAATGGCAGGACTCCCGGTGGCAGACAGCACCTCTGGCTCCTTTTGGTCCCTCTGACTCCCTTGGCGATTACCTCAACTTGCTATTTTCTGCTGCTCTCCCAGGGTTGTTGCTGTTGCTACATATTTTTGCCTTTGCAAAACTATTTACCTTTGTCTTGAATGCTGTGAGGGGCAACTTATAAAGGTAATCTTGCCTTTCTCTCCTTTTGTAGGTGGAAGACGCATTGAGCGAGGCAGATTTTCAGCTCAAGTTGGACCTGCACTTTACTGATAGCGAACAACAGTAAGTGCTGTTTTAGAGCTCAGCTGATAATGCAGGGATTTGTTCTGTTGGGTACATGACTTTGATCAAGTGAGAGAGTCCTTTGGAAAAAAAAGGATAGCTTTGATATGCCTTTCCTCTGCCTTAGTGTACAAGCTTTTCTGTTTCTCCTCTGTGTTTGAAAGGGGTATCTACTACTTCCCCTTTTAGGCAACAAGATTCTTCTGTTTTAAGTGTGGGATTTTCAAAGGTATTAAGTACTGTTCCATCTCTGCTGCTATTAAAGTCAAAGGGAACATCATCACTGACCTATGCGTGAGCAGAGGGCTAACTATGCATGCGTGAACATGCTAAGTGCTTTCCTGTATAAGGACCAAAGTTGTCTCAATATTTCAGGAAAAAAAAAAAAAAAGTCTTTCCATCGACTTTGATCTCTTCCTAAGAGATACCAGAAAATGACCTTATTCAGCCTTGTTCAACTCCCAGAAAAAGCTTCCAATGACTTCAACAACATTTATGGAGGGCCTGCAGAGAAATCATCTGAGCTGGGTTTCATGCCAAGGCTGTCCCTGTGTGATTTTGTTCATATCCATAAGGCACCTTAAGAGATTTCAAGGGGCAAATTTCCTTTATCTTCAATATACATGAGGCGAAACTCTTTTCTCCCAGACAGGTTCAAATGGACCATCAAATGTGCTGTTGATGGGTCTGGAAGGGAGGGAAAAAAAAATATGAAATTGTGGTCTAACATGTACATTTAATTTCTGTTGTCATCTGAATGATTTCTGGTTTTAAAAAATACGAATGATATTTATATAAGCATGTTCCACAGGTCTCACTGAGCCACTTGTGACTATACTCAACCATCTCATCATGCACTCTACTCAGCCATCTCATCATAGGTATTATTAGCTCTGCAAAACAATTTGCTTGTATTGGGAGTGTCTTTAATGCTGTAAAATAATGCTTCTTTAGAAGTGTATTACAATTTTCATTGGAAGGATGTTGTTGTGTAAAGCCTCAGGTCTACATCTCATTGTTTTGCTTTGTAGGCAACTGAGATGTCGTGTGGTTGACTGCACACTAGGGAAATTTATTCTGGAATAGTTATAATAAATCTTTAAAATTAAGCCTTGTTTTTTATTTTGCTGAAAAGAAGAGGAGCCAGTCCTGCTCATAATGCTTCTTTGCAGTTACTTCATCTGATGCTTTTTTAGCCCTTTGCAACAATTTTTTTCAGAAGATCAGATATCTAGAGAGGTACTCTGAATAGTCTCTGATACTGCACTGCTTCTCCCTCTCACAGATTGCCTGAAAAAAGCAGATGGTTCTTGCACTAAAAATCACAATTGTTGCTCCATCCTGGCTATTAACACTCAAAWTAGCCGAGAGCACTTTGCTGACTGCGTTTCCTTCTGCTGTTCATTAGCTCTTGATATCTCCGGAACTAGTGCATAGGTGGGCAGCAAGCACAGTCACCTGGGGAGATCCCGCATTGCGTCACATCTATTTCTCTTTTGTACGGTAGCTTCACAATATTTATATTTCTGCTGGACACAGGTACAATTAAAAGATACTCATCAATTATGTAAACATGCTTGAAGCTGTGACTGTTACCAGGAAGCGATAAAAATTCAGCTCAAGCTATCTCCCAGTCTGCTGCCTGTAACGTGTTATCGACTGTGACAACTCGAGTTTTCACTCAGCCCTGATACATCTCTTTTTCTTCCAGGCTGAGAGATGTTCCAGTGATCCCCATGATTAGCAGCCGCACACTGTGTCTTCACTTCCATCCCCGGAGAGGCCTGCACCACCATGTTCCTGTCATGTTTGACTATTTCCACCTGTCAGTGGTATCCGTCACGGTGCATGCGTCACTGGTAGCATTACACCAGCCTCTGATCAGGTAAAGGGTGCAGAAATGCCTCTTGATAGACAGAGGCGATTCCTCTTCTGAGTGCATTTGCTTATCTTATACGAGAAGCAGAGAGGATGATTTAGCTTCAATTATTTTGGTCCTAGGCTAGGAGTCTGGAAATCTGTGTTTGAATCCAGTCTCCGGCACAGGTTTGTACCTTTGATAAGACTCTTGGAGCTTGATCCAAAATCAGCAAAGAGGATAGTGAATTTTCCCTTTTCCTCCTTGGCTGCCTTTCTTTTTTAGTCTAAAAGCATCTAAGAACATTAGCATTATTTTTTTCTGTTGTTTTGTAAAGCATTTAGGATGGTAATCTCAGYTGTGGCCTCTGGGCCCTAGCATAATATATAACACGACTGGAAGGAAGAATGCATGAGTCAGTACTGGTTAAGCCACCGTAGCATTTTTACTTTGCAGCATCATTTAACTGCGCAGCAGGGTAATACTAGCTGCCACRGGGTCTAGGTGTGATTTATGTTATCTGATTCGTGACGACAAGAAAATAATTCAGAACTCCTTCAAATAAAACGGGGCTAGAGGTCAATTTCCTCTAATATTTAGAGCAGGCAAGGGGAAGCAAAGGTCCTTCTGGCAATTTAGTTTGTGTCCAATCCTGTCACCRTGTGAGATAAAGAGTGCTGAAAGGGAGGAAGCTCCTGGGCTCCTGAAGCAAAATGCAGCGTTCAGCGTTGCTCAGCTTCCCTTACTCCAGCGAGGTCTCCTCGTTTTTACCAGGTGACCAGGAAACTACTGAGTTTGTCAGATATTGTGCAAAGAGTTCTGTTTCAGAAAGAAAAAAATGGACCTCTAACATAAAGTGCCAASCTGGGATGACTTAGACTCTCTTCTCTTCTTTTCTTGGGTTTCCTGTTTCTAATTAGTTKATCTTTGCTTCAGTTCTTCATTGGTATAAAGGCATTACGTGCACACGAGACTATAAAATGAATTAAGATTGTAAGAAATTGCGTTGTGACAGTGATGGGAGCTGTATTAGCGCATCAGAGTGACAGTAATTCAGTTCTGTCTTTTCTTCCGCAGCAAAGATGCAGGTAACTGCTGTATCTCGCTCCTGCTATGTGTTGACTTTTTAATCATGGATTGGATTGTAACAGACAACTTCTAACCGGATAGTTTTAATCAGATAATTTACCCATTGTTCCACTATACAAAAGGATGGGAGAACAATAGTTATCAGGCTTAATTACTGTTTTCAGTGCTTTGTTATCCTTTAATGAATGGGGCTACAGGGAGTTGTTATTGCTATTAGGCATAAATCCCATGATGATCAGCTGTTCCGTAGTCAGATTATTATAGCTTTTAAAATATGATTTTGTGGACATTTATGAAGAATAGTGTTTTTACTTAATGCAGTGGAATGGAGATTTTTGACAACACAATATAGAGTTTCATTTGCTTAAGCCAGTAATAATCATTTTAAAGTGTGATACTTGGAATTTATCCTCTTCTTGATAAACATTCAAAACTCCAAGGGTTTTTATATCATGAATTCTCTAAATATAAATCAGTGTGAACTCAGTAGTATAAAAGAAAGGTCAGTGCCAAGCATTCTGAAACAAAACCAGCCCACTAAGATGTATTTGCTTTTCTCTCAGCTCAGAGCTTTTCTGGTTAGCCCTTTATCATTTGGTGTTTATTGGGAACATGGAAAAAAAGGTTCAATTGTAAAAGCAGATCTTTATTTTTGCATCACAATAGAACCTAAATGATTGGAAAAAAATTTTTTTTTTGTCACAATTTAGAAAAAAAATAAGCACAAGTTATTTACACTGTCTTTGAAAAATATCTATACTATATTTCACTATATTTTAGTTTGCTATCTTAAACTGTCCTATAGCATGTATTTTACAAGTATAGACACATTATTTCTACACATGCATACACATTGATGTGTAAGACAATAGCAGTTTTAAACCTGTCCTGAAAACAAATCTCAAACTTTACATAAAATTGAAATTCAGTCCAGTCCAGAAATTGCCCTGAAAAACAACTTTGTCTGGGACACAACCACCTTCTCACATATTCCCTGCGGACTCAGSTTTTCATACGGTTCTCTGCAGATGAGATCCTCTTCCCCAAAGCCCTTCCCCTGTGCCTACATTTAAGCAGTGGAAGCGCTGGGGAAACCAGCAGTACCTGTTTTGGTCTTTCCCTGGAGGGTAAGCGTACYCCCACCCATAGCTCCTGCCAGGCAAGCCTTGCCAGCATTGCTCCTGTCGCCTGAAAAGTGAAGGCACATTTGGTGCCTCTGAGATTGGGCCAGACCGGTTGCCACTGTGGCACACAGTACAATTTGCAGCATACTTTTGGCCTGGTATATAGWAAATATTCTGTTAGGTTTGATACTTTGAAATCTTCACTTCTTACCAAACCGAGACTAGATAAAATTCATGTTTCTGGAATCCTTTGCAGGATTCCGGATGGAAATTTAATGAATCAAAAATATTTTTTTTCTTTATAGTGGGGTCCCCATTCATGGCAGCTGTTGATGGCTTTATATATTTAGTAAGGAGGTGAGAGCCTGGTTAAGAGGGCAACGAGGCAGACTTGCTTTCAGCTCACCTGCAGCTCTGTTTTCCTCACAGCCATCACATTTGGTCTGGCTGTGGGACGATCAGGAGCACTGTGGGGTCCTCCAGCATCTTCGGTCACCTCCTCTCTTGGCTCCCTACAGAGCTGTATCCCTTTGAAGCGCTGCTGCAAAAGGGACTTTTTGATCAGCTAGAGCAGGGACTGGGCTACTTTGAATCCTTTTTTTCGGATTACTGAGCCATAACTTGGTTAAAAGCTCCCACCTTGACCTTTAGGTTGCTGTAACTTACCTAAAAAGCACCCTAGAAGTGTCTGGGGAAGCTCGACTGCTCGGGGCCAAGTCCAGAATTTTGGATTTCCAGAGAGAAGTGCAACAATGAGGGCGAATGGGGATGYGGGGTGCATTGCAGGGAAGTGGGCTCTGGTGCTTTGCTCCAGTTTAGTTCACATTTCAAGAAAGATTTCTCTCCTTTTCCAAAGATATATATCCAACTGTATGGTGCTCAGGTCCACAGCAGTCTCAGGCACGCTGCAAGTTCAGTGCTGTTTTATGTTGGACTTTTTTAGGAAACAAATACGAAGAAACATGGTTACCTGCTTCATTAATTCCATAAACCTTTGCACCACTCTTTCCCAAGAGGAGCAAGCGTATGTGTATAAGACAAAATACAACATATAAATAATCCCTGAAATAAGTAACTGAATGGCAAAACATCATTTTCTATTCTAAATGCAATGCTGTATATGTTGTATTTCCCCGTAGGCAGCAGGAACAGTAGGTTCTGGTTGGCAAGTCTTCTAGTGAAAGTTCATCCAGTGACTTCAGAAGATTTATACATTTTACCCCTGAAAGCTTTCTGGATATTTAAGAAACATGTTTCAGCAYCAGACTGCTACTGCCAGTAAATACAGGTCTCCCCAAATCCATGCTTTCTCTAAGGATTGTGCAGAATCTGGCTCACTCGATGGGAAGAGCATCTGCAAGAGCATCTGCAGTCGTACTTGCTGCAGCTCTTGGATTTCATCTGTAAACATTTTTAATCTGACCACAAAAATAAGCAAGCCTTGAAATTGTTGTAAATAAGAGAGATCCTTCCCTGAATGCGACTGGCAAATCTGGTTTCTCTTGTTTGCACAAGAAAGGGATTTTATTTTCTCAGCTTTCTGGATTCTCCTCAACTCTCTATCCTCTCCCCCACATTCATCCCCGCCTCAAGGACTGCTGTAGGGGAGACTTTGTAGCCCTGCTCAGAATATGCATTGACTTAATAGGAGCTGTGTCTATGCGAAAAACAAAGTAGACTGAGAGGTTTTGACTTATTAAAATTAAGCCCTCATTTGCCCATATCCACTGTACGGTAGACAAGAAATCTTGGTGGCATCTGAGATGGGGAAAAAGCAAAACACATATTTTTCAGGTGGGGAAACGGAGACACAGATACTGAATTTTCCGGTGCCATATGGTTGGTCTGTTCTGGGAAGAGGAAAAGAATCAAAGGGACATAGGAGGGTATTTAACGGCTTCAGCGCTGACCTAATTCTGCTCCTCTCCACCGCACTGAGAAACCATGCCAGCCCGGGCCATTGTTGAGTAATTTCTTCTCACCTAAATCCTTTTATTCTCAGGCATCCTCCTGTTCCTCAAAAGCACCATAATTGATGAGTGTGGTGCCATGTACTACCTGAATCCAGGTGCGGATTATGCAGGTCAATCTTTCTGCAGTCATAAATGTAGCTGGTGCCTACTTACAGCTGAAACTGCCACAGATGTAATCCTGGGTAGTTTATGGCTTATTTTCCTCTCTCTGTCTCATTTACAAATAAAATAATCTATACATTAGAAACAAGCAAGAAATGTAGAAAGAAAAGAGAAAACTTATGCAGTAACGAGCTATTGGTTCTATACTYGGTTTATTAAAAAATACTATTTTTTTTCTCTCTAGGAATACTTGTGTAATAATGGGTGTTGCTTCATCTGAATTTTCTTTCATTTCTTCCTGTTTGTTATGTATCTGCAATGATAAACCTCCACTTTCATATGCCATTCCCTGAGCTACCAACTGAGAAATTACATAAGAAAAAATCTATTTCTAAACCAAGCTTTCATTAAGGGGGAAAAAGAATCTCTAAATAAATACCACCACCTGACTTTTCCTGCTTTCAAGTTTTATAGCAGCAAAGGGTAAGTTCAGGACAAATGAACCAAAAAATTTTCCAGCACTCAAAATCACTAGAGATTTTAAACCCAATTCCATCCTGACTTGCTTTAGGATCTGGGGAAAAATGTCTGTTTCTATTACAATTATTGTTGTAGTAATTCTTGCCAGTTTTACCCAAGAATTTCAGAGCAATTTTTTTTTTTAGTCACTGATTATAACCTTAGTGAAGGTGAAAGAGAAGAATATGGTTAGGGTAGCCCAACCTGTAAATATCCACACATTCTTCTCAAAAACAAATAACAGATGATGCATTTATCCTGTGGCCACATGCCAAGCAGTAAATTGCCAAGAGCTATATTAATGTTTTGAGTTTAAACAGTGAGGGAAATCAGTGTGTTATGCATTACATGTTTCTAGATCTGTGGGAGGTGGAAGGAAATTCCTAGTGAAATGCGAAGGGTGCTGTCAGTGGAGGATGTGAGGGTTTGATTTTGAGGTGTCTCACAGTCTGGCAAATCTTTACTTTCATGGGACTTATTAATATATGTATTTTTTCTCTTTTTGAAATAAGTAATATTTTCTGCATAAGGGACTGAGGTGCAAAGATGTAGTGATTTTTCCATAGAATGTGTCTGGCCAAAATGGGATGCAAATTTGTTTCCTGAGCTTCTGGTGCTGTGGGACAGTCAGAAGACTCTCTGGTCTCATCATTAGAAATGTGAGGGTTTTTTTTTTTTTTTTTTTTTAATTTCACTGTTAGATATAATGCATGATTTTTTTTTCCAAGAAGGATTCAGACACCAGTTTGCTAGGAGGGTTTTTTGCCCCCATTCTGATAAGAGTTACAGTTTCTGAAGAAATTAAATTTCCTCTAAGAAAAAAAAAAAAGATTTCGAAAAAGTGAATGAAAAAAAAATTCATTTTGTGTCAGTTCAATCTCAATAGGAATATTTTATTCTATTAAAATGGCCTAAAGCATTTATTCTGAATTACTTCAATAAAACATCTAATTAACATTTATCATTGCCAATACACTTCCTCTTAGGGAACTGTCTTCTCATGCATATGTTAAAGAATTGTCCATAGAAGGTAAAAAAACAGGGAATGATTACTATTTCACACAGTACAAGAAGTAAAAGGTGTCACATTCAGTTCTCCAACAGCAGGCTCAAAACAAACAGAAAAGTGCAGCACATATTACATTGCGAAATGCATTCCAAAAGATGTTACGGCGGCCAAAAGTATAAATCAAAAGGGCACAGAGACAAATGAAAGAAAGATGAGCATAACTGCTGGACATAATTGCCTGAGTATAAACTCTTAATCAGAAAGTTATTAAATTGTGATTGCTAGTAGGTTGCAGGTTATAACATAGAAAAAACCACGCTTATCATACCCAGTTTACTATAGTACTTTCCTATGTGCCCRCAGATGGCTGCTATAGGCACTAAGAGACTCCCCCAAGGGACAAATGCATCTTAGGGATAAAGATTTCAAAAGAACAGCTCAAAAAAACCAAAAAAATGAATTGTTTCTTACATTAAAAATGTTAATAATTCTGTGTACATACATCCTTCTCTGGGACACACACACATACACTCCTTTGACTTTTTTCACCCTGCTTCCAAATAAAAGCTAAGGTTAAAATATAGAATGAGGATCTAAGTGCTGATATTAAATCGCTTCTATTATACGGATAGGAAAAATGGTAATGTAAATAACCAAAGTTCAAGTTTCGTACAAACAAGCGCTGTGGCAGGAATAACTGGAAAAATAAATACGGAAAATGAAATGTGATGTAGCAAATGAACCTGCTATTGCTAATAAAAATTGTCTTTAAGTATTATGTGTTTCAGAAAGCATTAGGGGAACTTCACAATTTGTAAGCCTTCCAGTTAAAGTTGCCCTCAGCAGACAGACGACATTTTGGCAAATTTCCCCAAAAAAGGTTTTTGTTTTACAGCACTATACGAAATCAATTTCCATAAAACCAACAGATTAAAATCCCTTCTCTGCTGTAAAAGCAAAAGGTAAATAAATAAAAAAGGCATTAAAAAGTGCTTTTTTTCTCCCTTAAAGCCTTTGAAAGCTTCGCTAATATTCAAACGAGGAGTTTTTCACGTGCAGGCGACATTTGTTTAAGCCCCTTTCTCTGAGCCTTTCCAACAGACCAAGGCAGACAGCATCATCTAATAACAGCTGAAATTATTCAAAGTGATGTTTATCTCTTTGCTCTTTGTAATTGCTGTAGTTTATTTATTTATTTTTATCTTAAATGTTGCATATGGGAAATACTTAGAAAGACTTCCTGCTGCTTAGAAGCAGCCAGCTGGAAACTTTTTGGATCACACCAATTAGTACAGACACCAACAAGGCCAGACATATGCAGACAACTACACTGACGCCTTTCTTATGGGTTGTCTTCTTTGTCAACATATGAATGCTGGGGGATATCTAATAAACAGCAGTTTTGTCATAGGGAGGAAGCAGGTATTTGTGGTTAACCTTCTGACACTGGTCCAGCTCCTGACTGTGCTCGAGATTCATTTTATAATGTTGCACACGTCACTGAGTTTCCCTGCGCATCAGAACATCATCTGTTATTTGGGTGATAACAAGTATTCCTGCTCCTCCTTTTTGTCTTGTCTCCTTGTGTATGCATCCTTATTTTTATTCTGTACAGCAACCAGCACTCTTGTCCATCCTTAACTATTGGGCAAACAGTAGAGACCCATGAATTATGGCAGATAGGGGCTGACAGGGCCACATAACACGCAGCTATGTGGGGGAATGATCCCAGGTTGGAAATTTTTGGCAGCTCTGAAAGACCCTTCTCAGTGGCCGTTGGTTCTTCCTGGTTTTAAAATGGCTTTTGTGACCCCCAACATGGAAGATTTTGTTCTTCCAAGGAGACCAGGACTCCTGGGCAGGAGATGCTTTGGGATGCCTGGATGGTGAGCAATAAGGTGCCTGTGGGTGAGGATCCCAGTCTGAATGCGGTAGCACTAAGCTCTGTGACATTACCTCTGCACTGAATATGAAAAGCAAATGTGTTTCTTTTTCCTCTGTGCTTCATTTATTTCCACTCTACCTTTGCCTATCTGCTTGTTAAGACCAATTATGGTTGCTTGTATCAGTACTTATACTCAATAATTTGGCTCATTGTATTCACCACAAGTAGCCTGACTTCTCTCTCTCAGCCTTGTTGCAGCTTACATACTACACATACTATCACAGGAACTAGCAGTGGGTTTTATCTCACCTAACTTTAGTTGTCTATGAGGTAGTCACTCTGGGCTCTTTTTATACTCCACAAGAAATAAGCACTTTGAGGGTGAAATTCATCTCACCTGTTTTATATGACTACTTCAGAAAGAGATGACTCACACCATGGAAATGCCTGTTCCTCTCTAGTGATAATAAAGGCAGCCTACATCATTAACTTGGATGTAGACATTTGGTCAGAGTAATCCAGAGTAAGAGCCCTGGCTATGAATCAGGACTCCAGTGTGCTTGAACTGAATAAACTCCAAACAAAATGTTCCACTCCTTATGGGCTCATGCTATAAGATAGAAGATAAATGGACAGAGTCAGAAAAAAACACTGAGACCATAACGGCCAGCACTGAGAGCTAACGACCTCAGCATGAAAGCAACTTAAACTCTATCAGGTCTTTGAGGAAAGAGTTGAAGAACAGTGAACTCTGCACTCTCATGGGTATGGGACAACACCACCCAGATGAATGGGAACCCCCAGCAAAATGACATTCAGGTTTTGGGCTGAAGTCCTATCATTTTTGACAGTAGAAGCTAATGTCATGGGCCAGTCAGAAGTGGGAACTGAATCTGTAATAAAAGATTGTGATGAGTTATAAAATATTTTGATAGTAGAGGCAGGTTATGGGGAATTCAAAGAGAAAGGGTGATATGGTTAAAGCTGGACACAAAGATGCTGCATTAATCAACATGCAAGCTGATGAGGATAGGAGGTTTATCTATGTAGATAGGTGGAAAGACTGTACTTTTGAGATCTTATTCTGGAAAAAAATCTGTAAGATAGTAGAGAAAGGTCTAAACAAAAGGTAACAGCCAAGTCATTGGACTGAATGACAGGGAAAAAAATGCATTTGCATCATTTTAGCTAATAGGTACTGGACATCATCCATTTTGGATAGGAAATATGGCATGCTGACTTGTGATGTCAGCCTGAAATAAAAAAACCCCAAACAACTTAATACATCTGGTTAAGGAAGGAAATAGCCCTGGGGACAGCAATGATGCTTCTGTAACAATGCTATTCTGATGATTTTCCTTCTTATTTTTCCTTCTTTTAGTTTTGCTCGTCCAGGGAAAGGATCATGGCTTGGTAAAGGCAACCTGGAGACAGGACCAGATCAGTCCAGTATGTCATTAGAGAATCTAGTGTTTGGCGCTGGCTACTGCAAACCCACTTCTTCAGAGGTAAGGAGGGCAGATAATTATATTTTCATCCATTTGGTCCCACAGAGTGTCAGCATTATCTGACCAAGAATGTGCCCTGGATTATGTTGCTAGTACAGAGAGTTTATCTGAAGAAGAACCCTTCAAACATTTCCGTGTGAACTGCCTGACACTTGGATACGCAGCTCGTGGGTTTCCAGCCCCCAGCTATACCATCCGTTTAGGAAAGTGTTCAAGGTGTATGGATAGTCAGTCCCCGGATTGCCAATGACACTTTCAAAGTGGGATTCATCTGACCAGGAGTCTGCTTTAGGGTGAGATTAATTACTCAGTTGAAGATCCTGGCTTTCAGGTCTTATGTCCTGAGATGAGTCTTTATAAAGGATGTTGTATTTAGCAGCAGGTCAAACATCTCAGGACTTTGACCTACTGCTAATTAAGAGTTGGCAGCAAGAGGGAAACCTGAACAGGATTGTGCCTGGAGCAGTGAGGAATGAGTATTGCGCGTGTTGGTGAAGGGGTATTATGCACATTACCTTACTCAAGGCAGGTCCCACAGTTTGTGCATGCCTTTGATCTTACCGCTTACTGCGGGTGATAAGCAGAGCTTGTTGTGCAATTTTTAGTACAAAGTTGTTTGCTTGGAAAATACCGATTAATTGGATTTTTTTTGTAGGAAAGGACTAGCTTTGAAGTGTTTTTGTCAAAATTATTTTCTGAGATCGAGAAACTCAACCCCAAATACTGGAATTATCAAGATGGTACAAAGCCCCGATTCAAGTATCCTGATTAACATGCTACCCTCAGCTTCCCTCAACCTTTCCTGTTGAAGCTGTCCGGTTTTATATAAATATTAAAAATACACTGGCCTAGAGAGACTGGTGCAGAACAATTACCAGGGAATTAACCCAGACTGTGAGAGAATGTTTGGCCTGAAGCTACTGTCCTGACCATCGGGTTGTTGTGTGCTGTTGGCAGGCAAACTGACCTCATTCTCTGTCTCCTTGGTAGACAGTCACATCATATAAATTTAAATAACCAATTTAAGTGTTTATCTTAGGAGTCTAATCTCTGTATCTCTCTATTTATCACAAAAGAGAGAGAGACTTCTTTGGAGAGTAGTGCCTGCTCTTCATTATCCTCTGGGCAAGTCTCCAGTCTACAAAGATAAGTGGAATGACTGGCCCTCCATTTCCATTTTTTCCTTCACTCCTCATGGAAAAGTCTTCGTCTGATGTTGACTAAGAAACCTAATTTCCTTCCCACGTTTTCCTCAGCTTCAAACATTATTTTCTACCCATCCCTGTTGACTGTTCTTGTTTGATGAGAAGCTATTATTATTATTTTTTTAAATGTTAGCATAATTATTATCCTAGCAGGTGACCTATTAGATGGCAAAGTGAAAGCACTCTGTCATGAACCCGCTTTAGCACTCTGTTGTACTGCAGAATGTCACACACCAAACAGTCAGAAATATAACGTTGGACACTCCACCTCCACGTGGTCAAATGTACATTTGCTTAGCTTTGGAAACCTGTATTGGCCATGACATCTGTTCTTGATCTGAGCATTTTAATTTAATAGATTGTGATGGCCCTTTTGCACACAGTTTCCACGATGTATGATACTGAATAATAACTATTTCCCTTGGTTTAATGGAAAAAAAAATACCAACTAGGAGCTAGGAAAGGAACTACTGTGGAGGTAGGCATAATGCCAGTTCCCTGTAACCCAGGGAAAAATGACACTGCCCCTGTATTTCTACCCTTGCAGATATGTTAGCTGTTCCTTTTACCTCTGAAGGCATGTAACTGCTGATGTAAGCAACACATGAAATTTGCAGAAAAATGCCTAAGTTTAATCATCTTTGAGTGTAAAAGATGAGACTCTTTAACCAGAAGAACAAGAGTTGCACATGGGTTTATTCAACTACAAACACCTGAGTTCGACCTCTTGAAACTCTCTGAGTTTTGCCAGTGCATTCAGGCACGCCAAGGCCAGTCACTTCCTGGTTTCTCCAGCTCACTCTTTTCTAWATGCTTATTATATTGTTTCTCTCTCATCAAAGTTATCCTCTGATTTTATTAGAGAAATCATGGACACTTCCTCTTTCTCTGTGAGCTTGTTTGCCTCCCTTCTTTTTCTGCTGGGACTTTATGTTAATTGAGGTTTACCTATTCTGGGTGAACTGAAAAGAGCTGTTTTTCTTCCAGCTGCAGCCAGACTATTTTTCTGGAATACTTCCATTTGAGTGGAAACCTGTAATGGTTAGGAATTCTGAATTGTTCCCATTACATCCCTCTTCCTCAAGTCTAGGATCTGCAGAACCTAAAAACCCCATGCAAATGGGTGTTTTGCTATATCTGAGGCACTTACTGACTTGACCAAATTCATAGGTTCAACATAGATTCTCCAAAGTCATGAAGAAGAAATAGGAACAAAGTCACAAAATAATATGTTCTTGCTAGTGTTACATACACAGTAGATGACTAGTGACACTGTTCCGACAAGATTTGAACATGCAGCTTCAATAGAGTAGTGGTTGGACTTACAGCAGTGTTAAGCTCTCAGGATGCCAGAATTGCATTAAAATCTGATGCTAATACCATAAGGTCATGTCTTCCAGACATGTCTTGAATATGAAGAAGAGAACTTTTACATTGACATATCATCCCTAGGTCATACATTCCCTTTTGCTTCTTTAATTAGTGAGCTCATGGGCTGAATAGGCCCTTTAAATGACTGTGGAAGTTCTCAGCTAGTTTATGCACTCAGTTTGCTTTTTCCTTCCTGCAAATGCAAGTGACTGCCTTCATTTCTAAAGAAAGTTTGTATCAGTCACCAGCTTCTCTTGCCACTTACTGTGCTAATCTTCTGGTTTKGGGCTGCTGAGGTGCCACTGCTTAGTGATAGATCCTGAAGGCTCCTTGTTCTGCATTTCTGACTTCTCAAGGCAGAAACTAATTAAATATCATCAGCTTTGGACTGCACATGTCCAATTTCCTTAGCTTTCCCTAAGTGACCTCTGAACACCACTGAGTTTCCTCATTTCTCAGCTTAGCAGAGTAGTTACAATAATCCATCCTGCTATTAAAGCCTTGGTAGACTTTTGTTATGCCTTCTGTTCTTTTTCCAGTCACCTGCTCAGCARGCAGGGACCTTCTATTCTCCTTTCCTTGTTTCCTCCCTCCCTCCTTCCCTAATACTTTCAATCTAGCTATATAGAAGGAGTTTCTTAAACCAGGATACACTGCAGGACAAAGAGATTTCACTTCTCTGCTACGCTGTGCTTTTCATTTCAAGCAAAGATRAAGACATCATAGCTATTTCTTATTGATTAGTGCCTTTTGTTGTCAGGTAACATGAAGGAAGTTGTTTTTGTAGTCAAGACACCAATAGTATGAAGATTAAGAAAATGTGCTRATACTTTCCCAAGCTCTCTTCACCTTATAATCTATATTCTTGTGGAACATATATTTCAGTAGGTTAGCAACATGTTCAAAATAGGGTCATATCTACTGTAGGCTTGGGATATCTGGATAAAAGAGACACATGAGCTGCATGTGGCTGACTTCCCTTGTGGGCATCTGAATACCCCACAGGGACTGGTAAACTGTTTTCCCTGTGAGGAGGTTGAAGAAAATGTTTCAGAGGTCGCACGCTCCATACCTGCATGTAACACTGGCTCACGCTTTCAGGTGATCACAGCAGCCATAAAAGCTGGGCACTGGAAAATATGAAACAAACAGAAAAGGCTCTTTGCAAAACTGAACACTAAATTGGCATGCACACCTTTGAGGTTGTACACCTTGCTCTGTACCATACGCTCATCTGTAGCCACTGTTTTCAGGCTATTTGAATATTTTCTGTAATATTGTATATCATATGCCTGCTGTGTTATAATCGAGTTGAGTCAATGACATACTGCAGGTTATTAATAAGCTGTACTCACAGTAATTTTATTTTCATTTGGTTAACAGTTGCACTGCGGAAAAAAATGACTTCTAACTAATCAAATTCATTAGTCGTATGGTTTCACATTAATAAGGCACTGGTGCTTGATAAGAAGTGTTCTTTTCCCATTTAGCATTCATGTAGCTATCACAGTAGACTTAAAGTTTATGCATGGTTTAATATGGGGGCTAGGAGTGTCTTTCATACAAAACTGCATAAAGGAGTTCTTTCACACAGAAAATTCACCAACTTTTTTAAGCTTTCCAGCAATATGTGACAAACCTTTGCTATTTCAGCCTAACACCCAAAACGTAATTCAAACTCACATTGCCATGTCACATAGGAGTCATCTGTGCTTTATTCTTCCGTTCTTTTCCATAGTTGAGGCTTGTTGGGCTATACTTTCCCATGATACATCACTTTTTCAGCTCTTGGTCAAAGAAGGTTGTGCGCTGGAGAACAGCCTGTGTAAGATCCACCATGGGAATTGTAGTACACCCTGCAGGCCCCGTGTAGTTGGGAGAAGAGAAACGCGTAGCTGCAAACTTCAATCCCCCTCAGACGTAGGAATRTTACTTTAGAGTTTCCTGGTTTTCCTTTTTCTACTTGTCTGCTCAGTTACCATCTTTCAAATTTTGTTTCAGTGTTCCCTTTTTCAGCACATCTGGTATGTCCTGACTCCAAAATAAGAAAATATGAGAAAGAGAGAAAAAGAGAGAGAAAGAGAATGAGAGAGAAGAGAGAGAAAGCAAGAAAGAGAAAAAGAGAAAGAGGAAAAAGGAGGGGTAGAAAAAGAAGGGGAAGAGGAGAGGGAAGGGGAAGGGGAAGGGAAGGGAAGGGAAGGAGAGGGAAGGGAAGGGAAGGGGAGGGAAGGAAGGTGTTAGCTTTGTTAAAGGACTAAAACTTTGCAAGAGACTAAAACTCGGCTGTTTCCTTTTAAAGGAAAGGTACTGTGTATTTTTCTCTTTTTTCCCTTTGAAACTAGCAGAGAGTTTGGTAGGGATGTATCTCCTGCTGCATAAAGAGGAACCTGATGTGTACATGACTGAGAAGTTATCAAGTCTTTTTTTTTTTCTTTTTCATTAACTGTGTTTCAAGAGATATGTTTTAGAAACAGTCTGATCATTTATACCTAAGGCATAGTTAAGATTTGATTTTGCTGGTGAAAACCTGAATATTTAAAATAGCTYGCATAGCTTTCATTTGGATTTGCTTCATGCAACCAATCCAAACTGCAGAAGTATAGTTTACATCACAGTTTCAGCCCTGATTGCTAATTTTACATTTAGATAGTTTTATTTTTGGTCTCAGACTTCTCTGCTTTGGTGTGAGTCTGGTATGTAAAGTACATATTTTATCTGTTAGCATGCATTTGCAGTGGGTGGTTTTAAAGGAACATGTATTTCTTGTGCAAATTGTTATTAGATGTGATTGGGACCCCAGCAGATGTCCAACACATAATTATTCTGAAATATTAGGAGAGCCAATATACCATTCTTTATAAGATATATTGATATGTATATTTAATCAGCGTGTGTAGGGCATCATTTGTGATAATAACTGATGAAGTCTTTAATTTTCAATTGCCTGAAGATAAATGGCTGATCTTTGCAAAGAACTGTGAATGATTTCCTTGATGTAGCAGAAAACATAGTAATTAATAATGTGGCATTAGCATTCTTTAACCAYTGGCACATTTCTTTTCTGTGGCTCTTATTTTTTGACCTGGCACAGGCAGAGTAAAGCAAAGCAATGATCCACATGATAGTAGAGTTCAAAACTAGGGTTAAATTGAGATTAAGCCTAACATATGTTGAAAAAATGCAATATTCTCACCCTGGGTGTCCAGTGCAGATGTTATGAAATCACCTGAAGATTCCTGTGAGACTCTTGTACAGACCAGGACAGTGATGGACTCCTCTCCTGGAGAAAATCCTTAGGCATCATTCACATTGAACTTGTAATTGTTTCCTTTTAGAAAATCAGTGGCGTTTGCATAAGAAGTTCCACTTTTCATATCTGCTTTTTGCTGTTCTGCAATGCTTATGTACTGAAGAATCAGACTGCTGAATTCTCTTTGAAAAATCTCCCTATTTCTCTGCATCGCACTGTGAAAGAGTCAATCACACCTAGATTTGTACAACTGAAATAAAATTTTGTATAGCTAATTTAGAGTAGTTGTGAGTAGAGTGGTTAAAAGGCAGACTCAGCATGGAGAATTTACTTCTCTTTCAGAGCTACCATTAAAATTATATACAGAAGAACTTCTTTGGCTCCTATCACCATAATTTCTCATTTTGGGGCTGAAATACATTATGTGGCTWGTACTATCATTCATTTGACTGACATTCTTCCAATTAAAGCTTTGCCTGTCTTGAGATTTCAGCATTGATTTTAAGGAAGTTTATAGGAGGAGGATTTGAAMAAATGTGTTTTTCTGCCCGTAAGCGGAGCGCACAGACAGCGGGAACAGCCTTTCTACTCTTTGCTTTGGGCAGTGGACTTGGCTGCTCCCTACCTTTTGATATAGTGCTCTATGATTTGGCTTTTCTTTCTTAGTATTTTTTTCCTGGTTGTACTTTGTTGAAAAATTATCCTCATATGCCCTAAGGAACACTATAATAATTCCCACTGACTGATGGTAAGAGAGCTTTTGAAAGGAGACCTAATCAGCTCCCACAGCTTCCGAGCTGATGGCCTTTCCAACGGGAGCACAGATGCCAACAACAGCACAGTTGAGATCCATCATCTGGAAGCTAACTCTGCTGTTGGCAGGTGTCCCAGACAGCAGCTTGGGGACCGGGGAATGAGAAAAGAGAATCCCTGTTTTTCCTGCCACTTTGTCTTGTTTTGTGGAAACAAATCTTTGTGTGACAGCAAGAGCTTGTGTCTSTGTTCAAAGCCACCATGCCAATCATAGCGACCCAAGAACCGGTTTCAGTTAATGTGAATTATAAGTTTTGATGCAGTGCTTGAAAGTAACACTTAGAAATGCAGTCTCGGTGATATCAGCTTGCGTACAAACGACTGTCCGTGCTTCAGTGATCTCACAAGTTCTCCAAGGGTCTGACAAGTTTCAGCAGTCTGACTAACAGAAGAAAAATGGGCTAAGAGACTAGAGATGGGTCAATATGTTGTGATTCTCAAAAGTCTTGCCAGTCGGAGGTGAATGACAGTAGTCAAAGGTTTAGTCAGTATAGATAAAGTATTTCTGAAGCTTCATGAACACAACAAGGAAAATATAAGAAGCCCTTCAGTACAAGAATAACTTCCTCTGAAGCTGATTGGACTTAATCGCATATTTAAAGTACTGGAATATCTTGATGTGTAGCAAAAAAAAATAAGCAATTCCTGGTTAGAACTGGGTAGTGCTTCAAGTAAGCATGGGCAAAAATTTTGAGTAAAAGCCCTGAAATCAGAAAAAACCCTCTATTTTCAATCTACCCTATTTAGCTCATTGTTCATTTTTTTCTGCTTTTTTTCCAAGTCTGAGAAGTCCTGGGCACAGGATTGTTTGCCTGCACAGAAGTTAAATAGCCTACTTGAATCAAGCAGGCTTTAGAGAGAACCTTGATCACTTGTTTACACTAAATGACTAGATGACAAAAGCTAGGAGAGGTGAATACAGCAGTTAGATGCATTTGGAAATGTGACTTGGACTATGTTTTGCCTACTATTCCCGATACTTCAAAAGAACTTCTTTTGCTGCTATAGTTATAGTTGCCATCGTGACTGTGGGGTTTGCATTTTGAGTGTATGCTCTCCACCATAATGGCATCTGGCACCATAAYGCCTGGCTCTAGCCTTCTCATATATCTTGCAAACGCTAATTTCCTAGTTTGGCAGGAAGGGTTGCAAGAGGAAGTGGAACTAGCATTTAACAATATTTCCTAACTTCCTGTATTTAACTTGTAACAGAAAAAGTTTTCAACTTCTGGGTAAGAATCAGTCTGAAATAAAGATAAAAATAAAAATATAGATAAAAAAAGATAAAAATATAGGCTGTTCTTTCATGGTAGACTCTTTAGATCTGGCAAACACGACTGCGGTAGGATAAGCAGAATACCGACATTAGTGGAAATGAAGGATGTTGCAAGTGCAATATGTTGTGACTGGGCACATTTTTTAAAAACTTCATAGTTTCAGCTCCTTGCATAACTCATAAATGTGTGCAAGTATTCAGGCAGTGAGACACACGCCTACCCAGGTGAGAATTTGGGTCTAAAAGCTTATGTAGGGTAAGCCAGATGCAACCAATTTGCATGTAAGCTATACTACTTGTGTGGCTGGCATAAGCCTTGAGAAATAAAGCTTCTAGTCAGTCCAGTTTTACAATAGCATTTACCTCTGCCATCCCCAGCTGCACAGCATGGTATTTGAAAAAAGCCTGGTATATTTATGCTGTCTGTGCACTCAGTTACTCTATGATCCCAGGGTAGCTGGAGGAATCACGCAGTATGAAGGAGCATTATCACTGTCTGTAGCCTCCGGCTTCTAGCAAGACAGATGACACCAGCAGCCTGCTCCCATCTTTGTTCCTCAGCATGATGTCCCCAAGATTTTCCCAAACTTTTTTATGTGTAAGAGGAKGCCATATGGTGAGTTGATGGACTGTATGTCTGCTCTCTGATGACCCAACCCAAAAGTCTTTGTCATCTCACAGCTTTATGTYAGGCCTTGAAGCAATCTGTAAGGTCCCTTCTGGAATAAACTTTGACATGGGTAGATGTAAAGTTGGCTGATCAGAAGCAAGGGTGAAGACCTAAATAGGACTCACAATTTATTTCTCACTACTTAGAGGGGTTTCTCCAAAACAGYGTTGAGTCATGTTCCTGGGGGTGGTAAAGCAGTGTTTCTGCTCTGCATATTGTGCTTTTCTGGTAAATAAATAGTGTTTGACTCTCCAGAGCTGTCAGTCCAGCCCCTTTTTCTCCTCTGCTAAACTCACTAGAAATATTTTATTTAAAAACATAAAATGATGGCCTGCAGAATAAATGGTAAGCTACTCATGGCTTATGAAATTTGATTGTCTTTGAGTGTAAATTACCTCAGGGCTGGTGTGTGCACTATGCATAATACAGTAGGTATCTACTGGGCTAGGAAAATGAACTTGTGAAATTGGAATGCTTATGCAAATTTATACAGCTCCAGCTATTCAAAAGTTCCCTGTTACCTTGCAGTAAATTGTAGCAAATTAATGTAATTTTCTTTAAAGTAGCACACCCGGGAAAGTTTCTGATTAGCCATTACTGCTGTTTCAGTGTTAAAATAGAAATTACGCTGTTCTAAAGTAAGAAAAAGGCCTATGTATTGTTTTATAATTGGTTTTGCAATTTGATGTATGTTTGCATGCATGTCAGAAAGCTATAAATGATTCATTGCCTGAGAGTGTCATGAGTGAGGACTTCAGCAATGCAGCATAATGACAGCTCCAGACATGGAGATGTTTCTTGGCAGCAAAAGGAACTATACCCTCCTGTGTCAAAGTACATAGAGACCAGCAATACAGCACCTAGGCCAAAGCAGAGCATTTCTCATGCAGACTAACTGTTTGCAAGAAGGAAGGTGCTTGTAGCCAGAGATATAAATGATTCTCTTTGGGAGAGAATGGTTGAAATAAAGTAACACTCCAGAAGGAACAGATTTTGACGCATAGCTATGAGAAAAAATCCTATAGGTCTTCTTGGGTCACTCTGAAAACTTCTCTGAAATTATCTGAATGTTGGAACTTTCTGAGCCACAGAATTATCTTCAGCAAAATAGCTGGGAAAGGAATGGAAACTGATCTGCTTTATTTGGTTTTACAACCAACCTTGGAGCAGGATCTTGCAAGAGACCTTCTGTTCCTCATTTTTCACAATACAAGAATGGACAAAATTCAATCAAGCTGAAAAATAGCATATTTAGAACTAATAAAAAGATTTTTTTTTTCAATTTTATAGAACATAGACTAGCCAGAGGAACTCATTGCCGGAAGGTGCTTCTGTGAACTTAATAGAGGTTTGCCACAGTTTTGAAAAATGACAACACTGACAATTACTACAGTACCTGTTCAGGAAGGACATGAACTCTGGGGACTGTGGTATAAGCCAACATTTGAGCATTTTGAAGATGACTTTGCCTGAAGGCATGTCTGTCAGGTTTTAGGTGTGGGTTTTCTTTTCTTTGTTTACATCTGTCTCTCTGGTAAGTATTTGATACTTGTCTATGATCAGTAGCAAAATACAAGTCTTGCTGGACTTCTGTTCTGATGCAGTTTGACAGAACCTGTACAAGACAGCCTGTCTTGCCCACATCTTTAGGGAAAACTGAGAAGTTGATCCTGAAGCAAGTGGAAAGAGGGAGACATGCAAGAACATTTGCAAATAATAATAAAAAATAATAATACTATCAATAGAGACGTGATTGCTTCCCACCGCTTTATGACTCATAGGACCTCTACTTGGTAGAGGTGTGGCTGTGTGTAACAGACTGAAAGAAACAATTAAACAGAAAAAAAAAATCTGCCTTAGTAACAAAAAGTCAGACTGTTTAAAAAATGAACCTGTTAAAGCTGAAATAATTTGTCACTGCAAAATGACAATTAAATATTTCCTCTTTAACAATTGTTTGGCAGTGGTGATAATGTTTCTATTTACTGAGTTTAGGAGCAGACCAAAAGTAGTGTTATGATTGTTCTTGTGTTTTCTCCATTTGAGGAGACAAAGCTAATGAGCCAGTGTGCGGCCACTGCTCTGATTATGAAGATCTCCACACTGAATTCTGGGCAAGGCTCTCAAGTAAATAATTTGGGTGCGCGTGGTTTGTACCCATCTCCCTTCTCTCCTTTGAGACCCTGTGCGATCACATAGCAAAATGACCCCCTGGTCATGAAGCTATCTTCAGTTAATGGTGATTGTAAAGGTCCTGTCAGAGGACAAGCCAGTGGGAGCAGGAGGAGAGGATTAGAATTCAAAGCGATCCTGACAAAGTGAAGCAGTATGAAAAGCATGGGGTGCAATTCATAAAGGTCCTGCTCATAAACAAGAATTAGCATTCTGGATTAGAGCAAAAGATCAGGCCTTCAGCTTGACATGCAATACAGAAATGCTGTGATGTTCTGGCGTCCTATTCTTCCTATCATTCTTTTGTCCTGCTCTTTTTAATTCTAGGTTCCCCAAGAAAGGGAAATCTCTTATTTTCTACTGCATGACGYTTGAATGCTAATTTTGCTTGTGGGAGTGTCAAACTAATAAAGATAAAGCTTTTTTCTGCAAAACGTTGAAGTGGAAATGAAAGGCATTTGAGGAAGTTCATCATCTCATATGAGTGGGACCAGCTTTATGATAGTCTTTTTAGTATCCTTTCTGCACTCTTTCCTACCTGGTTCTTTACATATTCCTCTCTTTGAACAGGAGGATCCTGGTCTTTGTCTTTGAATCTTTTCTTCTGCAGCGGTTTCAAACGCTCATCTCAATGTTGCCTAAGAAACATATGCTATTTCTGCTTGTCAGTCTTATGCCAGTTGTTAAAGGGGAAATACAGAAGCAGAATATTCTCTCTTGGAGTAATCTAGCAATCCATCTCCTCCCAATTCTTTTTACTCATATTCCAGTGTAGGACCCCAATCTCATGTCTTCATCTAATTTCTCCTTTCCTGTAGATCAGGATCCGTATCCGCTTCATCACCAACATCCCCACTTGCTAGCTGTGGGCTCTTTTTTCCTCTGTTCAGCCTACAGGTAATGCTGATACAAAGTCAATAGGTGGCACAGATGAGCTCACCTTTTAGCTCAGATCCATTCCTCTAACACAGGTTGCTGCTGTGCATCACTCAGGTGTGATTTCTGTTCCACCAGGTCATAAGTACCATAAGTACTTCTTGCTAACACCTTTACCACCACCTCTAGATTTGGGACATAATCTCCAAAATAAACAATTTTTAAGACCACAGTAACATTACAAATCCATCCTTTACCTTACGCAAATTAGAGCTCCAGTGCTTGAAGTAATTAATTCTTCCTCCATATATGGACAAGTTTGCTGCTGAGCATAGTTTTAATTTAAGAGAGCAGCAGGATGTGAGGTGGCTGCTCTTTTGATTTAAAAGGGCAGCCTCGTGTGCTGCTGTCTCAAGTCCTTGATGTAGCTCTAGTGCAGTTTGTTGGGATGTTTCACTAGGTCCAAGTTAAGTTTTCGTTGTGATGATCCATTGAATAAACAAAGACAGCTTGGTTGCTAGAAGCTGCTATAGGTTGCTTCTTAAATGAGAATACTGAGCTTGATCCTGTGTTTAGCAACAGGGCAACAATCGTGATCCTCGTCCTCTGATGCCAATGATGATACGTCATCATAAAAGGACGAATCATCAGTGTTTGATTACTGTGACATTCAACTCTGAGTCAGCTTCAGCTAAATTCAGTGAACACCTAGGAAGGGAAAAAAAGGATCCAAATTTCAGAAAGTCCAAATGGAAGAGCTGTGGAGCAAGTGCACCGGAGACTTAGGCTCTTTCCCAAAGCCGAGTGACATGCAGAGAATGTGGTGTCAGAATGCTTCTCCTCTTAGACGCTGCAGCCCGATGGTATGCCATTTTCCTAACAAGTGGGAGAGCTTAAACACTGTGGTCAGAGACAGCAACATAGATAGGGATGTTGGGGTCACCGAATTCAGTCCATCACCTTTGTGGGGAACCATGAAATTAGCATTTGTCACAGAAGGATGGAATAGATGTTCCACAAGAACATCTTCTCTGCATCCTACAGATTACCTTTCCCTTGCTTAGAAAAAAAAATGCTACAAAATCCTGTACCATGGTGTATGTTTCACTAAATGATAATTTATTTAGCTTCACAATATACAGAGGTACTCTAGGTATGTTTTAATTCATATCTGTAATAGGTTAAGAGGTCTGTTATGTGCTTAGACGGTAAGTCTTGATGTGTTAAGCCACAATAATTTGATAAYTTGCAATCGCTGTTAAGAATGCCTTGGGAAAAAAAAACAAAACAAAAAAACAAAAAGCCCCCCAACCCCCCAAATTTTTCATTTCACTATGGACAAGGAAATACTTTCTTTATGAGAAGCGCCTAACACATTCTTGACCTAACGCATTCTTTTTTTTTTCCCGTTTTGGGCACTGAATTGTAAATCCGTTATTCCCCTAGCTCTAGCTGTACGTGAACAGAGATCCAGGCCTGCACTCATTTTCTCTGTGGCAGTGAGTGGCAGCATTTAATAGAGCCTGGCATTTCTAAATAGGAAGCTGTGGTTCTCCCTGTTGTTTTCATTAAATAAAGAGCATTTCAGAGTGACCATTTGCCCCTGGCTCTATGCATCAGAAAGTGAAACAGAGCCAAATTCTTTGGTGCCTGCAGTATGATGCCAGTGCACTATATTTAATGGCATATTATGCCAAGCACTACAAGAGAAATGGCATGCTCCGGAGAAGTGCTTTTAAATAATTCATTCATCAGCTCCATGCCAACCCCTGTGCCCGTGCGCAATCAGATAGGATAGTCTCAAGCAATCCTGTTACTTTGGCCTTGGCCTTATAAGGGGGGGGGGGGGATCACCTGGGGGTAAATGGAAACGTAAGCTGGCCACTTCCACCCCTGCCCTTGGCAGCCCATGCGTTGGGGCTACTCCAACCTTATACTCATCAGAAACTTCTTCCCACTCAGAAAATTGGCATCAAGCTAAAACAGACTGATATCAGCCTATATCCTTTAAAATTTGCTGAAGGAATATTTTCTTGGCAGTTTTCCAGGCATTTCCATGTCAGTTTTCTTCAGATAAGTTATTTCTCTCTTACCTTTAGATTTTTTTATTTTTTTTCTTTCTCTATCTACAATAAAGTTGCAATAAGTGAGATATATCCAGTTAAGCTCTGGCTCCGCTGATTCTTGGCAGTGCTGAGTGACCAGATGTTGGCTATATCTCCCTAATAAAGTGATACTCTGGCAAAGTATCCTTGGTTGGTTCTTGTACCAGCCATGGCCATGCCTTGCTACAGGGAACACAGTGAGGACAAAGCAAGGTGGGACGGCCGCTTCCCTACGCACCTCCTCACCTTGCCCTCAGGTCCATTCAGGTCTTGCTTTTTCTCCAAGTTAGAGGATTCCCAGGCTCATGCTTGGCCTGGACAAATGCATATACTGGGGTCAGTGGTCAGAAACCAACTCAGTATGTCTTAAACATTCGTACTGTTTGAGGGGAGACAGTATCTGTTGAAACTCAGGATGCCCTGTGGYGCTGGTCCTTTGCCCACGCCTGGTTCAGGAAAGAATTGCTCATATGATCTTTTTGAGCCTTAGTTTCCTCAGTTATAAAACAGAGAAAATGATACTGACTTATTTTTGATGCACTTCAAATTCTGCAAATGACARTCACTATATTAAATAAGAGCCTATTAATCTTTGTGTGTTGTTTTTATTGTCACTGGTATTCCAGTATTTCCAGGCTGGAATAAATATATGTCCAAAATAAAAGCCTGGTTCTTGCTCCAAAAGCTGGARTATTCAAAAAATAATAAAATTAGAATCCGTGTTACCTCTAAGCTTTCAAAGGTCACAGATCACTAGGAAAGAACAATTCAAAATGGTATGAATTACTTCTATTTCTTTTTAATAGGCATTGAGGTGCAACATCTCTGGCCAGCCGTAAGTGTCTACATCTGATCTCCTAGTATATTATTCCTTCATGCATAGGCCATGGAAAGCAAGAAGCATTTCTAGGGAATAATGCATCATAATATCAGCATTTATAGCAGAGGAAACGAACTGTGCTCCAAAAGTACCTCTTTCTTTCCATGGGCTATGAAGGGAGTCCAGGGTGATTAGCTGAGCTGGAGATATTTATGGTCCAAATATGTAAGATTTACTAGATAGTAATCTCACCCTTCCTATCTGAGCAAACTAGCAGAGCTGTTAAAGCTTTGGTCATTGCCTCCCATGTGACCAGTCGTAATCTTTTTGGAACAAAAATCCTTTCTGGAAGAAAAGATTCTTTAAAATATGGGGAGCTTTATTTATGTATTATTTACTTAACTGCATCAGACAGCAAATGGAAGCGATGCAAAGAGCAACCCCCTCTACCAGCTGCTAATCTGCATGACCACATAGCAGAAGAACATCTACATGCCACCTGGAGAAGCAGATGAACATACCTTTCCCTACTGATGCATGTAAAAGTTTATTCAAAACGTTTTCGGTGTTTTCAGTTGTCTTTAATGCAATTTCTCGTTCATTGTGCCACTGAACAAAATCTCTTTGTGTGTGCAGACATACATGTGGGAGAGACAAAGAAATGTTAACAAGTTTCCTTTTAAAACCTGACTGGTTTTGTGTCTGCTGCCTGCAGTGATGTGTAATAACATGACAGTTCCTCAGCTCAGGGGTCCTTGTTTGATCGCAGTAACAGGAGTGGATTTGCTTTCCTTGTCTGTGGGTAAACAGCATGGACCCTAATTGATCAGAACGGACAATGTACTAAGGTCCTCTTTGATGTCCCCACTGTGTTAATCCATTTAGGAAGTCTGAATTTATGCTATATAGATATGTCAGCATACATATATATATGTGTGTATATATATGTGTGCATATATTTACGTATATATACACGCATATGTATAGTGTGTGTGTATGTGTGTGTATATAGAAAGAGACACACATATATATGTTTGTATATATGTATGCATATGTGTGTGTGTATAAAGATATACATACGGAAGGGAATACACACACAGACACACACACACACACAAACACATACACATAAATACCCTTCTGCATTAGCTGCCATGTTTTTTGCATAAACATTTCTATAAGTCTGGAAATCAGCCACTGTTTGTTCCATAAAATAAATATCTGGCATTCCTGTATCACCTGTTAGCCAAAGGATATCTGCGTACTTTGCAAATGTTCCCTAAACCAGACTCTTAATACCCACAAAATGAAGCTATAGGTTAGTTAGAGCCATTTTCATACATAAGGCTAGTGGAAGGAAATGAAAGCATGTGACTTAACTTGTGCCAGATGACTCAGTGCTCATCTTGGAAGAAGTATGCCAACTGTCAGGCACCTGTTCTAACTTTCATAAGAAATCTTCCCCAGTACTTAATTTACTGCTAAAGAAATGTTTTTATGGCTTTAATTTTCCTCTTAGTGATGTATAACCCTAGAGCTTAAGTGGAGGAAACAGATTTTTTTTCCTTCTTATTCATCATAAGCAGAATTGTTTAAATACTTCCGTAGAAAAACCTATGTGTGCTTTAATGTGAAAAGCCATCATGACTGTAGTCACTCGTCATGATATATTAGGATATAATTTGACCTCCAAATGCAAAGTTCAGTTTTCAAAGTGATGCATGAAATAGATTTGGGACAAGCTGTTGAGACTTCAAAATTTGGCCTCATTTTATGTTGCAATGAAATTTAAAAATCTGACATGTCCCTAAAACAAAAGTATGGAAAAAAACTGTGCATGAAAGAAAGCCTTTTGTTTTGCTCTGGACCTTTAAATTTTATGATATACTGTAATCTAATCATGAGCTTGGCTAAAAAAAATTGCAGCAAGAAGTTTTCTTTGAAATGGAAAATCAAAATGCTTTGTTCTGAGAGTTTCAAAATGAGWCATTTTGACCTTGCTGGGTGTTTTAACAGATTTTCTCCTAGGGCGGGGGAAAAAAAAAAAAAAACTTTAATGGAAATCAATGTGATCTGTGAAGCATTTTCATTTTACTGGAGTGTTATTTTTAGATAGAAATTTTCCTATCAACCAGTTTCCTGGCCACTTATTTCTCAACCAGGTATTATTAAGAAACCTACAGCTTGTGTTTTGAACAGAACCCTGCAGGTATTTCAAGACTGAAAGTTCCTTTATTTCGACTGTTTCCKTCACATACTTTCAGCATAATTGATCAGCCTTGCTACACTCTTCCTACTAATCTTGTACAACGCACAGATTATCGCTGGATCTGACTCCAATCTCCGATATTTTTTCTACTGTATTATTATCCCAGTGGTTTTAGCAGAGTAACTTACTGCTATCGGTTAACATATGTCAAACCAGGTCGTGGTTTATGAAACTTATGAAATGTCAAGATGCATTTTCTTACACACCATATTTAGTGGAACACCAAGAAAAACAGTTCTGTATATTGTCAATAATCTCTTCCAGGCTATTGTCCTTTATTGACACCTCTGGTTAGAGTTGTTAGTATCATATAAGTCAAAGCTAAATAAAATATATTGACTTTATTTTTCACTAACTTTACAGTTTTAGGTAATGAGCCATCATATCGTATAGAAGACTAGTAAATCAATACAAGCAAGACAATTTATTAAGTTGATAGAATATGCACATTAAAGTGCAATATAGTGTGATAAATCTGTTTATCTTACATGTTTGACTTTATGTTTCACTATGTTTGATGAAAGATACTTAATTTTCCCCATTTTCCATAGCTGTTTCTCCCATAACCGTGTTGTTTTCCTATCTGGAGATCTTAGAGGAATGAGGTTTGTAGGAGCTGGCTTATGTGGTTGTCATCCAACCCTCAAGAAAATTCTGTGTTCCCAGAACTGCTGCTGCTGATTGAATATGCTTTATTTGCTTAGGAAATCAGGCTAACCAGGAACATTATCTCCCTACAGAATGGCATCCACAAGTTGGCCACTATGGACTTTCATGTTCCTGAACTATGGCACGTTTTCCGATTTGCCAATAATTTTTTGCAGTCTGGCACAGGGATCTAGACATTATTTGCTATAGACAACTGAGTGAATTACTGAGGAGGGAGGCATTGTTTTATTTATTTATTTTTTGTAGCTGAAAAAAAAAGTAAATATATATGCATGTATAGGTGTRTATATGTGTGTGTGTCTATATATAGATATATACATATAGTTATAATACACACACACTATATATATGCACATATGCACGCACACATATGTGTGTCTATACATATACATATATACATTTATACACACACACACACAAACACACGCACACAAATGTTATTAGCTAACCCAAATCCAGAATTTTTCGTAGTTTTCCATGAAACAGTTTCATTAGAACTACTTCATTTTATAACATTAAGGTTCTTTTTTTCCTGTGGATTCCATGTCATTTCTGCCACAGGAACTGCTCTTAATATCCTGGGTGGGGAATCTGGTCCTCCCAGAGACTCTTCTGGAAGGTTCATGCTACAGAATTGACCAAACTGAGCATAGACAAGATGTCTGTAAGTAGTCGGTAGGAATTGTCCCTGCAGAGGCAGAAGTGGTCCCATAGACCAGTCCTCTGTAAATGGTTGAGATATTTAGGAGATGTTTTGTACATAGTTTAAGATATTCAGTAGCCATGGATGTGCTCCAGCATATGCTGGAGTTGTCATGTAGGACCACAGGCCAGCTGGATGCAGGAATTCAGCAGAGCAGTGGTTTGGGGAGTCTCACCTCATCCAGGTGAAGATAGCACTGGAAGGACTCTTGCAATGGAGACTCACGTCACCAAATGAACAGCAACCGACTGTCCTGTTCAGGAGATTGGATTCCCCATATGAGCATTACCCAAAGTTCCCAATGAATTAGTTTTTTTTTTTTTTTTAACCACACCCTCAGTCCATGAGTTTGTGCAACAATGGACAAAAATAACTGGCATAATATAATTCCTGGTTCCCTTCCTCTGTTTTTGCTTTTTTTTTTTCTTTCTTTTTCTTTAATTCTAAAAGGCAAGTAGCTCTCTTTGGTATTTGTGTTTCTACAAATATGAAAGRAAACACTTCTACTCATATGTTTCAGTCACATCCCTAACAACCAGAAATTGTTATCTTTTAATCCTGTTTTTTTTTTTCAGAAAATGATAAAGAGACGTAAGCAGTAATGTATCTCATGTTATAACTATCATTTCATTTGAAACCACCAGTTGAGATAAGGTCTTATGTCTTAGAAAATAGTCTCCCAAGAAAAGATGTAGAATTTCCTTGGTCAGTGGGTCTGAAGCTAAAACAATAGTTGTATGTTAGGCAAACAGCCCAGGCAGACAGACAAATGGGCAAACACTGGTTTCTCAAGAGACCGTATTCATCTTGAGATGTTGAGATTTTTTCATCTGTTCTAAGCAGATGTGACTCRCTGCTTATCTCTAGATCTTTACCAGAAATAGGCAAGATAGGCCAGTTCTGACTGCTAATGAAATACTGCTAGAGACTGCAAATCTTGCCTATTTAGTCTGGAATGGCATTTTAGTATCTTAAAATTCTTGACAAGTAATTTGAATTTGAATTATGAAACATTGCTTTGAATTAGATTAAATGTAAAGGGTCCAATTTACCAACTGTTAGCTCTATCGATGAACATTGCACACAGTTAACATAGCTGGTGAAATTACTTTAATACAAAAAAAATACAAGCAACTTACAGTATATAACAAAGCATAAAATCCARTTGATGTCTTTTGATATTAGATGGATCTGGTACACTAGAAATGATAGTCACAAATTGTTCTCTGTATTAGAATAATGAACTGGCATGAGCTTTATTTAATTATAATGTTTGCTTTCCTCAAGTCATTTTCCTATCTCTTATTATAAAGGAAAAGTACATTTATAAACTAATACACTCTAATTACAGGAGAAAACTGTTGACTCAAAAGAGTATTACACAGGACACCTATTCATTTAAATGGGTCATTTATTTAAATACATTCATCAGAGCTAATGTCAAGGATTTTCAGGGTTTTTTTGTAGACAATTTTGGCTGGGTAAACTAGTAGAAGAAGAACATCTTATGCATTTCTGTTCTAATTTCAYGGGTCATTTATTAGAAGGTAATTTATCTCTAGTATTATAAAGAAATGTGTCATTATTTGTAATATAATGGATGGAGTTACTTTAAATATAGCTGATACTGAAACTTGGTATCTAAATTCCACCCCAAGTAGCTATTTGAATTCCTGCCAAACTCAAATCTGCAGACCTCCTGTCAGCTTCAGAAAAGTCAGGCTTTTCTGTATCTGACCAAGTCATATAGAYCAGTAATGAAGTTCTGTGAATCTGTGAAGACTAAAGATCTTACTCATGATCCCTTTTATTTGCAAACAGGGGACAGAAGGACAGGGGATAATGATGATCCAGTGTCAGAATCTACCGTGTCAGAAAACAGTCAAATTGAATTGAAGCTTTTACATTTTCAAAATACTTGGCAATTGTTTTTATATACTATTTGACTAGCTTTTTCTTTATGCCATCATTGCTCAGTAAATGCATACATGATCCTGCATTATGCCTTACAAGCATACTGTAAGGGTTCCTTTTCAACAAAATGTGTACATTTAAGGTCTCACCTGATCTTTTAGGAAAATGAGTTCCTCTATTTCACCATTGAGAAGCTTGGAAATRGGAAGCATTTTACATCTACTTTCAGTACAATATAACCAGTTTGCTCTATCACTTCTAGTCTGGGGAACACAACAAAAGGTCGGTTTGCTATAGGAGATTASACAAGGTCCAACCTTATCATTCTTCTTGTCTTCAACTTTTCAAATCTAGCACTTACAGGACTRGTTGGATCTCCAAGGCTGGTACAACTTTGGCTTCCCCCGAGGTTGCTGGTTGTAGATTCACCTCTCTACTGGTAACTTGGTAAACATATAGAAGAACCTCATGGCAGAGTTCATCAGATCGGTGCTGGAAGAAAATCTTATTTAGCAACTGATGGGACAACTTTATTCTTTTTTCATCTGGGATGAACACAAGTCAGTCTTTCAAATATCACATGCCAAAAAAAMCCCAAAACAAAACCATAAATCGTTGCAGAGTCTGCATTTAGCAGTATTATCTGCATTTTTTTGTATTTTTTTTCTGCCTGCCTCTTTTTCCATCATCTCTTGGCTTTTCTGACCTGTTTTGCCYCTGATGCTGTTGGCACTATGCCATACTTTTCTCTGGTGTCAATATTAGTAGCTTCTGTGTCATCATCCACAACTACTATCCGAATAAATCTAGGTGGTAATTCTTGAAATGAGGACTTGTCAGACATTCATTTTCCCCAAAGTTTTCAGAAGTAGAAAGTTAAAAAGCCTGAGATACAGGCTACTATTACAGATAGAGRAGGTTTTGGAAAAGGAAATCAATGCAGATGCATTCTGCAACTAGCACAGCAAAAACTGCCTTTACAAATGAACTATTGGAATTCAAATAACAGTAGACCAAAGAAATGAACTATAAAGGTCATAAGATGCTTGGGCAAGGAGGCTAACACGTAATTTTGCATTGAATTTTATAAGTTCAGGGCAGCTCTCATGCTTTGAGCATGCTGGGATTGTCTGCTTCAGTGTGACATTTGTTTTAGCAGGAGTTGCATCTTAAACAGAAATAAGCTCTTTGGAATATAAAATATCTGTCTTCCTGATCCAAGAGACCTAGAGAGCTGAGCACTTTCTAGCTGTTTAATGGGTCATAGCTGGTGCTTTTTGTGACTGCTAGTTTTGTGGTGATATTTGTCCTCAGAATAGCATGTACTACGTTTGCTACTGAGCTCGATTTTGTTAACATTGTAGCCTGATTCCTTGTTTCAGGCCATAATCTAGGAAATAGTGGATGATCTAAATAAATGCACAGAAGAAAATGCAATCAAAATAGAGAATGTGAAAGGTTTTCACAATCTTCAGACCGTCCCAAAGGAGGACATTTCTTGATGTTTCTCGGCTTACTCAACAGTGACAGACAAGCTGATTTAGCTGCGGCAGATCATAATGACATCACCTGACAGATGTCTGCCCTGCTGGGGTCCCCAGCAGATAAGGACGCACAAACCTTAGCGCACATCCACCACATTAGCTTAAACTCTCCCTGAGGTGGGTTTAATAATCGCTGCGATGTCCTGCTCTGCATCCTGGGTGTCTGACAACCTTCAGCAGGAGACAGGAGCAGCCTTGTGAGGACAGTAATGCCTTAAAGTTTCTGAAGGACTCAAGATTTGGAACTTGACGACATCTTTTTCCACCGTGCTCGCTTTCCACCTTGACAAGATGATTTTTCAAACTAGGACAGATGTTCCCATTAAATAATGTGTTTTCAAAGGGAGTTGCCAGGGGCTGCATTAAGATGCTTCAGCTTAACGATATGGCCTCTTACTCATACACATCATGGCCTGGACTCTGCCTGTTCAGCACTGCCTTAAGTTACAAACTGTGCAGTGCTGTTCCTCCCACACAAGGGTATTCTCAAGGTATAATGCCTTATTTTGGAAGAGACATTCCTCCCAGAGAGCTGGGACAGGAAGAGAAAGGAGAATAGGAAGCAGTCCTTTCAGTCTTCTATTCACACACGTGCATTGTCCATATCTCAAAGTAATTTGAAGGAATCTTACACACTTTCCACAGGCTACTGAGGCTGCAGTTGTCCCTCCTGGCTGCTTTGATGGGCAAGATGAAATTTGACTTATATCTGGTGTGGTTGTACTCAGTGCTCCTAACTCTCTGTGTCTGCAATCCAAAAGCTTGCATTTATGCTTCCTTCAGAATCAGTGGAAATAAATAGCCACGATTCAATTGCTTGACATGCACCTTGTAATGAAAAGAATCATTCCCTAAAAATGTCTTTTTCTCTATCAGTTSTCCATCTCTCAGCGGAGCTGGAGGTGACTAGTTCAGAAATAGGTATCTGTGTTTCCTTAAGTCCCTCTCTCAGAGCCCAGTATTTTCTTACTGTTCTCAGCTCTTACTGAAGATATTTAACTGTCTTTCCCTTTTTTAGTTTTCTCTTCAGCTGGAAGATATAAAAATGGAACCCTTTCCTGTGAGAACTACCCCAAGTTCATTTTTCTTTCACTGAAGTGCCTAGTATTAGAAGATGATGCTCCATTAGGAAGGAAGCAGAAGAAACAGCTTGTGTAAACTCAGTTTCATTTTATGTATACAGAAAACCAAAAGTCTTGGTTCTGCAATTCTGGTCCTATGCTGTAAAAAAAAAAAAAAAAAAAAAAAAAAGCAATTATTCTGCTTTGTAATTTCGGAGCTAGATGCTGCAAGCATTTCTGGGCTCTGCTTGTCACAGCAAACAACGCACACCAGCATGCAAGTGGAAGCTATTTCTTCCTTACTGCAGTCCTGGAGACTACCTGAGAACAAGTCAGAGATACTCTAAGTTTCACAAGCTGAAATTGTTTCTGAGGGACATTAATCTAACATTACATTTGAGGAGTGCGCCATTTGTTAGATCAAAAAAATTTTTTTTTCTTTGGGGCTTAGAAACAACCTATTCCCCCATGCACTCTTGTTGTTCACRCATAGAATAACACAGTGATATCACTCCCAGAGATGTCTTCAGAATAAATAAATAAGTTTAAGTTGTCATTTAAACTCTTCAGGTGACAGATTAGTAGGGTAATGACTCCAGGTGCCTGCTGCTTTTGCAGGGCAATGTCTCTGAAACTAATTGGTCTGGGGTTTAATGTTAAAGGACTGTCAGAAATATCTGACCTTTTACGTAGATCTTTGGATTCATATTAATCTCATTGTGTCCTGAAATCTTGAGCATGTCTGTAGAGTTAATTGGCAGAGATGCTCAAACAAGGACACTGGGTAGGTAAATTCTTCTCATCCCTGTGTTTACAAAAGAGGAAGTGAAATTGAGATCCTTCATAACGAAGATAAACTTCAGCCTCTCAGAGGCAGGTGCTGAAAATGAGAGGTCTTGACAGCATCTTTGAAAACTATCTGCTCACTGAAGGCTGGAAATAACCCATATTAGTTTGACCAGTGAATGTATGGGTCAAGTGATTTTCCCAGTGTCGCACTGCAAGTCTGATCCATCATTAGGGACAGAACCTACCTCTTCTCCTGCCTACTAAGAACAGCCTTGGCTGCAGCAGTGACCATGCAGCTGTGGTCCTGAGACAGTTGAGCAAGACAAGCAGCAGAATTATAATCCTTCATAAGATCAGATTTTGGCCAGTTCAGGGATCTGCTTGGAAGGATCACATGGGAAACGGCCCTGCAGGGTAAATGGGACCCAGGAGAGCTGGCTAATCTCCCAGGATAGCCTCCTCAGAGCAAAAGAGTGGTCCATTATAATGTGCAGAAAGTCAAACAAGGACAGTGTTGATGAACACGGAGCACCTGGCTGAGCTCAAACGCTTAAAAGGAGGTACACAGAAGGTGGAAACAGTGACAGCCTCAGGAAGGTGGGATAGAAAGACATTCTCTAAGCATATAGGAAGGGAGTCAGGAAAGTCAAAGCTCACTTGGAATTGAAACTAGCAGAGGAGGTGAAGGGCAACATGAAAAGTTCCCATAAGTAAGTACCTCAGCAGCAAAAGGAAGGTTAAGGTGAGTGTGGGACCTGGTGACAAGCAACATGGAAAAGGCTGAAGTACTCAATGCCAGTTTTGTCTCAGTTTTCACTGGTAAGGCTTCTCCTCAGGCATAACAGGCCCCTGAGCCTCCTAGCAGAGTTTGTGGGAGTAAAGCAATACKCACAGTATAGGAGGATCAAGTTAGGGATCACTTAACCACTTGGACATATACAAGTCCGTGGGACCAAATGGGATGTATTCAGGGGTGCAGAGGGAGCTGGCTAATGTCTTTGCAAGGCCACTCTCTAACATCTTAGAAAGATCATGGCAATTGGAAGAGGTTGCTGATGACTGGGAAAAGGCCAGATGTCACACCCATCTTCGAGAAAGGGTCAAGAAGGAGGATCCAGGGAAWAACAAGTTGGTCAGCCTCACCTCAGTTCCCGGCAAGGTTATGGAGCAAATCMTCTTAGAAKTAATTTCTAAACCCATGAAGTACAAGAGTGTGATTGGGAGCAGCCAGCATGGGTTTATCAAGGGCAAATTGTGCCTGACCAACCTCATTGCTTTTTGTGATGAGGTGACCAGTGCTATGGATGACGGGAGAGCAGTGGATGCTGGTCATACCTTGACTTTAGCAGGGCCTTTGACACAGTATCTCATAGTGTCCTTATTGTAGAGCTGATGAGATATGGGCTGGATAAGTAGACAATAAGATGGGTAAAAAACTGTCTGGATTGCCGGGATCAAACAGTAGTGATCAGTGGTGCAAAGTCTAGCTCGTGCCCAAAAACTAGTGGCATCCCTCAGGCATCAGTAGTAGGACCAATACTGTTTAATGTCTTCATTAATGGCCTGGTAGATGGGCAGGTGTGCATTCTCAGCAAGTCTGCAGATGACACCAATCTGGGGGGAGTCGGCAATATGCTGGAGGGCAGGCGGTTATTCAGGGGAATCTCAACAGGCTGGAGAAATGAACCAATAGGAATCTTAYGAAGACCAACAAAAGCAAATGTAGTGTTGCATCTGGCATGGACTGACCCCGTGCGGCAGTGTAGGTTGGGGGCCAATTGTCTAGGAAGCAGCTTTGCAGAAAGGCACMTGAAGGTCCCGGTGAACAAGAAATTGAACATGAGCCAACGATATAGCCGTGCAGCAAAGAGGCCAACAGCATCCCGGGCTGCATTAGCAAGAGTATAGTCAGCAGGTTCAGGGAAGTGATCCTTCCCTTCTGTTCAGCACTTTTGAGACTGTATCCAGAGCGCTGTCCTGTTTTGGGCTCCACAGTAAAACATGGATATTGACATACTGGAGCGACTCCAGTAGTGGGATACCAAGATAGTCAGGGGCTGGAGCACAGGATGTATAAGGAAAACCTGAGAGAACTGGTTTTGTTCAGTCCACAGAAGAAAAGGTTCAGGGGTGACCTTTTTGCTGTCTGCAACTACCTATTCAGAGAATTCAGAGAAGATGGAGCCAGACTTTCCTTGGAGGCAACTGGCAATAGAATGAGAAGAAACAGACACAAGTTGGAAAGTGGGAAATTCTGACTTGATATAAAGAAAAAAAAAATACTATGGGGGTGGCCAAATACTGGAACAGCTTGCCCAGAAAGGTAGTGGAATCTACATCCTTGGAGGTGTTCAAGACTCAGTTGAACACAGACCTGAGCAACCTGACCTGATTAGACCTGCAATTGCGTAGGCAATTGGACTAGACTTCCAACCTAAATTATTCTAAGATTCTACAAGATTGACTAAATTWTGCTGCTAGCACATTATGTTCAGTAAGCTAAATGCTTAGAATTAGTTCTTTCTCCAGTCTACATCTGCCRCTATGTAAATCTTTTTGAAGTATACTCTCCTAAATACTGTGCTTCAGCAACTTGAATTACCTGATCTCTGACTAAGGGATTTTAATAATTCAGCTGAAATCAAATTTGAAAAGGCACCGTATGAGAAGTAGGCAAACACTAATGCAATTAAAACAGAGCTAATTGATAGATTTTTTGATGCCTTTAATTCACACATTTTCGAGCCCACCTTCAGTTGCATTTTTCTATTGCTTTTTATTTTTAGTTTCAAGCAACAGTTTATGTCAAGAAAGGCTGCAAATAGACCTGTTAAAATGTTGTCTTGTACARTAATACCATGATATAGTATTGATATGAAATATGAAATTATCTCATGTTTTTTCCTTCTACTTGTCAGTACAGCATTTAAATACCAGAGTAATTTTAACCTAAAAAATCATCAATGGTTTATATAATAGGACTTTTTTTTTTCATGACATTGTATATCAATCCCCTTCCAATTTGCTATTATTTCTAGCAGAATTTCTTTATGCTACCATTTTATTTCTTCCACCATGAGAATAGACAATAGATTTATGCTAAGGCTGAAGGCTTCTGAAGCCTTCCAAGCAGTAATGACTCACTCAATTACCATCAGCCATTTCTGTGTTGGTCTAGCTAGGCAGYCTGCTTTATATCTACTGCAGAACACTAGTGAACATCTTGTAGATCTGCACAAGAAAGCTGGGGAAAACACTCCAGCTGAAGCTAAGAGTCAGATAGTAAAGGCTAAGAGCCAAGTAGTACAGGCTCTAGAGGAGTCAAAGGGAGAATGGTACAGGACGTCCACTGGTATGTGGTTGGTGAGTCTTCACTGCTGCTCCTGGAGACGGATACCGTTTGGGACATTTGGCTCAACCTGTGGCAAACACTCAGTGTCCAAAAATGGGCTCAGTACCTAGCTGGAAATGTAGCAACCTTCATAAAAGTTGACCTCAGCCTATAGCAGGTATAAGAGAAGATGGGATTGCATTCTTAGCCCATCAGTGACCAGCAGTGGAGTAAGTTGCAAACTGATCATGCTGTTCCATAGTCACGCATCAGTGAGGGAGTCCTAATCTGGTGCCTTTGCTCAGCCCATACACCATAAAAATAAATAAATAAATAAATAAATAAATTCTCAGTTTTCCTAAGATTTCATAAAATTCAAGGACAGAGCAGTTGGTTGTTTCCTCACTTTTCTGTCTTCATAGCTCCTTCTCCTCCCTCCAAATCAGCAGCAGATAAATTCCTCCTGTGTGGGGCAACTAGAACCAGCTGTAATCCCTGATTGCAAGTGTTTACATGCATTTCTGAATCAGTGCATCACTTGCAGCAAGTAAAGGTGGTTAGCAGGTCTGTGGTTTGGCTAAAAGTTACCATCAAAATCTATGGTTTATGGAAAGACTTGGGAAATCTGAGCTGTTATTGATAGTTGTCATATCTTTGCATTTTTTGCACTTCTCCATGAAATCCGAGGAGATCTGCAATAGGGCCAAAGCACACAGTTTAAGGAAGTGTTTTATTTTAAGTCTGACCAGTGCAAATTTCAAGTATGAATAATTTCTGGAACAGGTGTTTTTTGACAGAATTGCAAATTTTTGATTTATGATGCCTCATGCATCATCTCATCTCATGCTCCGACTAAGGATAAAGGTGTTTTGGAAATGTTTGTATGAAATGTGCTATGGTCTGCCCAGTTGAATCTCATCCCACAAAAGAGCTACTAGTCCAGATTTTGCTCCTGGAGTACAGAATAGCTTACATTAGTAGATAGGAGGAGTGGGCCCCGCAACGTGTCAGACTATATGTTTTTGTAGGTACGGCAGTGTTCTTGGAACCTAATATTTTTTCTATGGTTTGGTGAAAATGTACATGTAGAATGAGAATATTTATAGGTCAAGCTAGTYAACTGCCTAGRAGGTAGGTCTAGRGATGTTTAAAATCTCTCTTTGGGGGCACTCACTTGATTAGAAGTTAGGCTGCCCACAAMTGGACTTYTGAAAAGCTTTGCAACAAAAKGAGAAYATGAATTTTAATCTCTGTATTTTTMTTTTCTTRCTACTTTTGTTATACAGGGTAGCTTTTATGTTCCTTCTGAAAACTGCATGCTGCATGCATACAAATGGCATAAGGACCTGTGTCTTCTSCTCTTGAATGCTCATAGAGGACTTCAGATGTACTACACCCTCATAATGAAGGAGATTCCTGATTTACCACAGCTGAAGTTGGGTAAGAGAACAAATATTTTAAATTTCTGAGTATAGTCCAGTGCTACATTTTCTATACACATTTTAGTACTGAAAATCTTAGGCTGTTTAGAGATTTTTTTCTCCCTGTTTTCTAATTCCTGTTTTTTTGGCACGCTGTGACAGAAGACTGCCTGCTCAGTCTGTCAGTCAACCTTTTTACCAACGGAAGGTGGCCTGACATGCAGAGGGGTAAAATTTTCTAATAAATGTCTCAAAATACTTKCCTCTGGACAATATTTGGAGTTTGTTGCTTTTCAAAGACTTGAGCTTCCAGTTTTGAATTCCCATGAGATAGAAAATTTTTCTCTTGAGCAAAAATTGTTTTAAAGTGAAAACAAAAATCTAAAGGGTAATATGAGTGCTACTGAAGCATACTCCTTCACTTATCTTTGGAAATGCATTTCTTCCTTGCCAATAGCATAATTACAACTTTTTATTTAGAAAATCATTCTGTTCTTCTTCCTAATTCAATTGTTTAATAGATTTTCTGGAAGAAAAAAAAAAAAAGCTTTCTGGATTTGCAGAACGGAGCTCTGTAATTTGTGTTTAGTCATGTTTGTAGTGACAGAGTGAGCTCCTGTGAAAATTAGGAGCACCCCTGAATAATTCTAGCTCTCYCGACTGTTTCTTTGAATTCGGGGAATGTGGATTACGCTTTAACATCTGTGTGTTTCTGTGTTTGTAGGTCCGCACATTTTTGAAGTTATCAGTTTGTTATGTTGCAGAGATAGTAATATTGGGAGAGCTGATTGTGTGGGCCAGCAGCTTAAAAAAGGGAGGAAAGAACATTTTCCTTTTTTGCTGTGTAGGTACTATTACCACTATCAAATGGAATGCATTATGCTGTACAGCCTTATGGGATGATAGCTCCTGTTTTCCACTCTATGTGTTGTTCCCTGCTATATATTTCTTTTCTAAAGAGCCTGTGACTTGTGGCATGGGGAGCGCACATATCATGTTACTCAACTGAGCCACGAGAAAAAAGCACAGCATTTTTGTTTGCAGCTTATGACCTGTCAAATAAAATCCAGCATGCAACAAAACTCATACTTCAGGCATCTTGGTTATCAGCCACATTTTTACATGATTTGTGTGTCACTCGGACAGGCTTACAGATTGGGAGATGGCGAGTTAAGTATGGCTGGTTGACCACAACTGGAAAACTGCCCCAGATATATGTATATTGCCTTTCTGAATACAAGTGACTTAGTTTTCAAACGACTGYTGATGCTGAAGCAGGCACTTCATTTGCAAATGTACTTGTAACGCATGCAGATTTGCTAAATGCAAATACCCTTTCTAACAGCTTGTGGAGAAAACTGCTTGCGTCGTTTTATTCACGTAAATTGTCTGAAAATCTGTTGAATGTTTGATTTAAGGCTAGTGCTCTGAGGCCTGATCCAAAGCCTAGCGGAGTGATGGGGTATGAAATTTATCCAATATGATGAATACCAAACAAGTATTTGCATCTTGATGGATACATCTTTACCTCTGAGACAGTTTCCCATATTGTCCTGATAGTCACTGGGGAGAAAGAGGCACATTTAGAACAATAAAATCCATTATCTGACAAGTAGTGCCATCGACCTTAGGGTGATATGAATTGCACCTTAAGCTGCACTTTTCTCTACTGACCAGGAGGAGAATGTAAATGACTTATTCAATTGTAGGCATCTATATTTGCTCAGATTAATCTCTTCATGGGCATCTAGTGATAGCTGAAATGAATCAAACACCATAAATCCCCACTGTGGACTTTCTTTTTTTACCTAGGCCCTTGATTAGTATATTAAAAATGTAATAGTCTAGTTGAGACATTAAGAGTGGAATTCATTGTTTCCCGAAGTTTACCTGTTGAGGACGAGTCTTTTCAAGGTGCTACCTATCTCAGTTTAGCCTCTCAGATTCCTTAGTACTGTTTAAGAAGAGTCATTTCTGGGAGGAGGGGGCTGTTTGTTCCGCTTTGCTTCTTTATGGGTATTATTAGAAAGTGTCACATTGTAAAATCCAGCTGCCAAAGTTTCAGGAGAGTTGATTTGTAGCCTCTCCTGCTTTATAGTCCGTGCTGCATTTAACGTGGAGCATCCTGCTGGATTCTCTCAGGACTATATCCAAGCAATGTTGTATGCCCCAGGGGTGAAGAGATACTTCACACTGCCCAGGGCAATACAGAGATGCTCGATCTAGTACCAGTCAGAGATATTTGGTGTATCTTACATGGCCCTGTGTAACAGCAAAGGGAGACTCATTTACTGTGCATTGTTTGCTCAAGCTTCGAAATAGTGAAACTATATTACATACAGATCTGGAGCTGGCTGTAAATAGCAATGGCTGACAGCAAACTAGTAGTAAGAGAGAGGATAGACAATGAGAGTTATGATCCCACATGTAGCACAGGATTTATATCAGATGGCTGTAGTCTAGAGCTGATCAAAGGTTTCCTGACCAGAGAGTCAGGTTCAGCCTCCTCTGAAGACCTCTTCAGACCCTGAGCTGGGTCAGACGCAAATGCAGGGCTACACTAGGAATGGCAAGCGTTGCCTCTTTAATTAAATGTTTAGGTAGAAACAAATTGCAGGGAGGAGGATGTTGCTCTGGAAGTTTTGGAATTTTGCGCTTTGTTTCCCAGGGTACCTCTCTATTATGAAGAAAAACATCTCTTCTGAGGTGYTGAGAACTCCCAAGTGAGCTGTTTCTTGTAACTGTGGTGATCAACTTCTGCCCTGGTTGTTTGAGGTTGAAAGACTAAATCCTGTCCTCTTTATCCTGGAAAGAGCCTTCCAGAACTTTTATAGGTTTGGTTGTCCAAGTCACAAGAGCAGAAGTTGTGCTTGAGGAAGGTGAGTTGTGAAGTGCCCAAATCTGAGCAGAATCTTGTCCATCAGGAAGCAATGTTAAATGATCTGTTTCTCACCTGAATGAACAGCAGAGCATTAACGATTCACATCTGCAGTTCTCAAGCCTGATCTTTTTTTTTTTTTTTTTGCAGAGGAGCTATCCGTGGAAGACACATTATCTCAACTTTGTACGGAGCTTCAGGTATTTCCTTCAACAGTTTCGGTTCATACATGTAATTTTCAAGGGCACTGACACAGCCCCGTTGTGTGTCAGAGCGGGGGGAATTCGGTGYCAGCAGAAAGTTTGCTGAATGTTTCTTTTCCTCAATTTCATATCATTTTGATTATTCACTTACATGATGTTTCTGTCACTTTTAACAAATCACCAGCTGTAATGCTTTAGCATCCTTCAGCGAGCCCAGCCCGGAGTATCAGAGAACACAGAAAAATTGATTTGGGGGTAGGTTGAAATTACAGTTCTTCGGCTGCCAGTTCTTCTGCYGACAGGAGGAAAGACCCTTTGGCAGGTTGTGCAGTCATATTTTTTCAGATAAAATTGCCTAAGTGTGGAGGGGAGATCTGGGAGAAAACAAGCAATTCTGGGCAAAGCAATGGCTGAATGATTACCTTGCACTTGCTTCTGCCGTGCTTGTTTCAAGTGACATGCAGGGAAGCGGTCAAGGGTGTCAGGAGGAAACACAGGCATCACTGAACATTAGGTGAAATGTTTTATCATCAGAGATTCAATAAATTTGATTTGTTCAGATTACCAGCAGGAAGACGGAGAGGGGACTTGATTATCATATGCAGGTATCTTCATATGAAGAAGATTCTTCAACACAGAGAAGAATGACCAGATAACAATAAAAGCCTAGAAGCTGAAGCCAAACCAAGCTGGAAGTAAATTTAAGCTACATTTTTGAATGGTGGGCTAATGGCTGTCACCCATGTCACCCAAATGTTTGAGAAGTGGTGAATTTCTTAATTTTAAGTCATAACTTGGATACTTTTCAAGGAATTAGATTTCAGCCAAATTTTATTTAGAGAAACATTAATTATTGGCCTCCGCTCTGCTGGATAACTAAAATTTAGAAGTCTTAAAGATACAGGAGGTCAGACAACATGATCTTGAGTCTCCTTAGGACTTATTCTCTATGAATCTGGAAAAGTTTGAATTGGCTTGGCAAACATCAGAAAATATCAGCATTGATTTCGCCATATTTCCCAATTGTCCAATTCCCATTCTCAAAAACAAACAAACTTCTTGACTTGTTTTGCATGACAGTATTAGTAAGGTCAGACTACCCYGACTGTTGTTTGAAAGGTCCAGCTCATGGGAACAGCGTAGCAGCAGAGAGGTGAATACAACAGCTTGAATGGCTGCTTCTCTGAGGTGTCATGAAAACTTAGCTAGGGTTTTCCCGTATGCCATCAAAAAGTTTGGCATTATCATCCTGGACTCATAACTGTCTACCTATCCAGGCATAATTTGATGATGAAGACTGTGAATTTGCGGAGACTCTAAGGACAYGAATGCTGATATCTAGTAAACTACCGGTGGGGTATAGGTGCAGTGTTAGTGCTGAGATCTTATGCACCTCCATATGGGGTACAAATGAATACTGGGAATGCTCTCCCAATATTTTGCCTCTAGGAATTTGTGAACTGAAACCATTTCTTTTCAGCTGTATGTAGGAAAAAATGGTCATTCATAGAGGAAGAAAATGTCATTAAAACCATAGAGAGAGAAGCCTGTGAGGTTAGTTTCCAATTACCACTGTATTGCAGGAGTCAGGTTCGATCTCAAAAATAAATAAAGCAAAASAAGAAAGGAAAGTGAGTTTTACCTCATCACACTTTGGTATTCAACTCAATGACACAGCGGAAACTCAAAGCAGGAGAAAATGGAAGGATAATTTTTTTTTTAATCGTGTGATTGATTTGTAAACAAACAGGCAAAAGTAACCTCTCCAAAGCACTTCTTGATTTGTTTTGCGTGATAGGATTGTTAAAACCAGACTACCCTGGCTGGTGTTTGAAAGGTCCAGCAACAGTGAACACCATGGCAGAAGGTTTGTGAATAGAATAGCTAGAATCATACTCTGTGACCATTTTAATTGCCTTGTGCTGGGCTTCATCCTGGGGAACTGAGTCCCTGGGATTTCAYCTGCATCTCTAGCTTGACAGGCTCGTCCTTCCCCCTTCGTCCTTCACCTCTTCTCCTTTTCCTTTCCCTAGGTTAAGAGCCAATAAACCAGAAAAATAGCCATCAKATTCCTAGTATGGTTTGCATTAATAAATTATCTTCTGCTTTGAAGATTTTAAAATAAAAGAAAATTTGCATTAAAATTGACATGGAGCATATAACATTGAGTCCAGCAAATGAAGCAGGGCCCTGATTCTGCAAAGAGAGATGTTTGGGCAGAATCCCCTGTCTACCAGCATCCATCTGATTTCTCCAGTACCAGAAGGTGTACTGGAGCTTGTGGCATTTTGGGCAAATTGTTGAATCAGAATATCACACAAACAATGTAAACTTTGTAAGAATATAYGTGTTTATTATACAAACATATTTGCTCTGTTTGTCTCTCTCTTACGCAGATAATTTGCTTTTAATCTTGACTTAGTTTGCAGTGTCACCAGTCTGGAATTACCTGCATAATAAGCTGTGCTGTTGCAGCTTTTGCTATTAAGCAGGCCTTCAGTATTTTCTGCCATTCTAGCCAAAAAGAGACTTGGCCCTGAAGGAACTGATAAGTGATTCCCTGTGACATCATTTCTGGAGTATTTCTAGGATTAGTACCTGTTTCATACAAAAAAAAAAGCAGGTGGAGTCCCTAGGAATAGATAAGGGCTCAGTTTTGTATTCTTTGTGCCAAGCCAGGGGAGGTAAAACGCAATGTCTGTCTGTTGTTGTTAAAGAAATAGTCAAACCAAGGCGGTCGGTATGCAGGGACTTTGCTGCTGGCCAGCGCTTCCAGCGGAGCAGAATTACTGCTGCGGGCCACAGGGCATGGAGGGCCCCAGCCCATCCGAGCACAGGACAGACGCACTGCCGGACTCTGGGATGTCTGTTTTCATCGTGTGTGGAGGACACAGGATCTTTTTTTTTTTTTTCCCATAATCACCCATCTGGTATCCTGGGAAGACTGTTTTTCTAGTCAGAAAGGAGATGATAAGCGATAGTTTATTATTTCAGAGTATCCAGCACCATCTGGTGGACGGTTTAGAATCAGCTCTCATGGATTTTTCCCTATTTACTTCCTCTGCAGTGAAGCAAGGATTGAGGCTGTTCCTGCTTCCTGCTCTATAGCCAAGACCCTATGCGCTAAAACACGTGGCCTTGAAAAGGCAAAAGTGAAAGGCTCACCTACTTGATTTGGGGTAAAAGAACTGAAAGTAGTAGTTTTAAGAATAACTCTAAATCAAGGGATTTTTTTTTTCCTGGTAAAGACTTAATCCAACATGATGGTTTTCTTTCATGATCATWCTTGATCTCAGAATATCCTTTCTCCCCTCCAGCTGTTGAGCAATCCAGAGAAGATAGCAGAACAGATAAGCAAGGACCTTGCCTGGCTTTGCTCCCACCTTTTGGCCCTGTGGACCCAGTTCCTGGAAGTGGCAACGCTCCATCCAGAAGTCACAGCTTATCTGACTCAGGAACATCACATGCTAAGGGTAATGTTAAGAAGTTAAGAGTGAGCTCAGTCATTTGCTGATAGAGAGACATCAATGATGTATCTGGATAAATATTTCTCAAAACTACTGTGACCATATGAATATATCCAGGAGATGAGTTGAGTAAGACAAAAAGCGAAGAGGAGGTGAACAAAGATCATATTTATGGCAAGTAAAATACTTCTTTGGCTGTTTTTATTTTCTTCACAACTAAGGGAGTGGAATGGTGAGCATTATGTCATTTTATTGCCTTACGAGGAATACAAGTATAGACTATAGTGATCATAAAACAACTTTGTAAAATACAGCACTAGAGTGGCCTTTCATGGGGATGGGATAAAAGTGAATCCTGTGCAAAGTCAGGATAGCGCTGTACTAGTTTGCTAATTCTCAAAGCCTTCTGCTACCTCGAAGCACAGGGCAGACTTTCAGACCTAACAAAATGCTATTTCTGAAGAAGGTTTTCAAATCATCAGTATATGTTCAAGAACAAGGATTCAACAGTGACCTTGTAACTTCATTCACCTCCACTTTAGCAGTAGGGTTTTCCCAACGGATTGCCTTGCTCCCTCCTGAAGGATGCTTCCTGGGGCCAGGAACGCATGGCTATGGGAAATCCATTTTCAAGATCCGAAGAAATCCTTCTCAACAGCATAAACAACCTTTCGTGATGGTGGTTACTAACATTAATCCTTTAAGAAGTTTACAAAAAGCACCAAGACTGTGCTGAGCACTTTGCAGATGTATCCAAGGAGAAGCTATTTTCTCTTTCTCAGCATTCACAGGCTGGTTTAATGACAGGTTTCATCCCTCTTCTAWAAGTTTTTCCACATGGGCAAACACTTGAGCTTCAATCAAGTTCTGTGGGCAAAAGCAGCCCTCTAACACTGAACAGCTTGCTGGACTGGTAACTCTGAGCTTGAGAATATAGTAGGATTTTTTGCAAGTAAATGGCTCATCCATGCAGAAGCTACATTTCAGTTCTATACCTCTGTTAATCAAATAATGAGGTTTTGGCACTCTTATCAGCACCTTTACTGTCAGATAAGTTCTATACCACCACATGCAGACACACAAATTACAGATTTGAATTTCTGGAAAGCAGGACGTTGCTTTTGCAAGACCTGGGGTGCTGTGTAAAATTGGTACACTGTAAATATCAAAATATAACATGGAACATGAGGTGGGTGGGAAGAGGTAGATATGATCAAGTGTAGTTTCCTATGTAGGCTAGGTATCCATGAAAAATGATAAATCCAATGATAAATAGCTAAAAAATGAATTTATCTCAATCCTTTTAACAAAACTATATAGGAATATAGATTTGTTCTCTTCAGTGTGTCACATATATGTAGTTAGTGCTTTCCCTTCCCCTAGTAAGCGGCATACAACGAAACATTAATATAGTTCATGAAACTGGCTCTTGTACTTGATAATAAAGAAGGCACAAATGGTCTTATATTTAAAGCTAATTGTGTCAGACCTACTTAGTTCAGCAAGTATTGTGCCTTCCATTAGGACTTTTTCTGTTATTGACCACTATGTGCACAGTTGTATAGGAAACAAGCTATTGCTTTCATTGCCTCAGCTGAGCTGAAGTCATAGCCTGATTTAATCATTAGAGCAGGGACTTAGGAAAAAAAAAGAATAGGATTCATCTTACTTAGCTTTAGGAACCTACTGTGTAGGTATCTACATCTCAGCTTACTCTCCAGTTCCTGTTAAAGTCAGTGGAGGTCCAGCCACTAGAGACGAGAGCATGATTCATCTCACTGAAGGGAGGCATCTAATTCAGGTGGAGGTTACTTATGATCAGAGTCCCCTGCTTCTTTTGACTAGGTCTCCTCGACTTTCAGAGGAACCTGGGGTGGCTTGTTCAGCTGAAGGGCCCTGTAGACAGACAGCTTCAGCAAGATGAATTCCAGCCCGTGGTTTTAGCCCCGACTGATGCTGACTGCCAGCGTGACCTTTGGCAAATTACTTACCTCCATGTGCTTCAGTTCCTTCCCATATAAGCTGTATGTAATGATACTTTCCAAGCCGTGGAAAAGAGTTTGAGTGCCTCAGATGAAAAGTCATATTATCAAGAAACAACCTTTGTGAAAGAATGCTACTCCTTCTTTTTTTAGAAAGGCTATTTGCTGAAGCACAGCTGGGATTTAGGGAGACGCTGAAATGCTATGACGTGTGCTTTTTGCTGCCATTCTCTGACACTGTAATAGAGGTTGCTTTTACAAATATTATTAGTAATGTATGGGCTGCAGTTTAACAGCTTAGTACATTTGATTGCAYATTATGATTGATTGATTGAATCCCAAAGCTTATTCCAGGGCAGATAGCAGTACTGAATTTTTCATAGCTTATTTCACACTCTGAGCTCTGCCAGCCACTTCAGATCTGTGGCTCTTTTGTAATTGATTATCCAACTCTGAACAGCTCTGAAGTCCATGAAGAGATCTGGAGAGCTCTCATTTGTAAGCATCTTGACATAGGCAGATGTGTTTCTACCATGATAAGGCTTATTCTCCTCTGGGCTGACATGTAGAACCTTTATTCTCTTGGGAGCTACTGTGGATGTTCCCACAGAAGAGACAATCAATTATGAATTGTTCCAATTTAGTAACTCACTCTGCTGCTGCTATATGATTTGCACAGTGGGAAAAAGAAGAAATCTTCCCCCGGTTTGCAGGGGGAAATGGTAAATTTGGTAGCTTCTAAGAAAAGACTCAGAAGATGCACATGAGGAAATCCTGATTTACTGTCAAGGGACACTTCTTTCCTCCCAGCTAACTATGCAGCAATACCAGCTGCTTTGTGCTGGACTGGGGAAGTGAAGCAGAATTGGGCTCCCTGTTTCTTTCTGTCATCAAAGTGATGGAGCATACTAAGGAATCTGTCCTTGGCAATCACTGGTCTGTTATTGTCCTTTGCACTTTTCAGCAGATCCGAGGTTTAATTTGTGTGTTTCCCACTCAGGTAAGAAGATTCTCAGAAGCCTTCTTCTACACTGAGCACCAGAAACTCGCTGTGCTGACGTTTCAGGAAGGCCTGTAAGTAATTCATTGAACCTTCCTTGTCACTAGAGCAGCTGAAAATGTAGTTTCTTAAAACATTTTGTGGTTCAGGATGAGGTCCTTTCTGCTGGAAATGGAGGGGGGATTGGTTGGAGAGAGGTTACTGGGTCTAGTCTGGCCCTGTGTTTTAAATCCATTGAAATGAGTGTCAAAAGTGGCATGGTATGTGACTCCACTCAGGCCCCAGAGAACATTAATTTCAAGATCCCTATGAGATGTTTCTTTCTCTTACTCCCTCTCACATATGACTTACTTATTAGGGAGACTGCGGCTAAAATGCTTTAGCAAGAGCCTTCTAGGGAAAAGATCCAGGAGATCTTCTTTTTCCACCTCTCATTTCCAGTTGAGTACATTTTTCTTCAGATTTCTCTCCCCCAACACACTAGTCTCAGGGCAGGCAGAAGTATTTTTTTGCTGTCTTCCTTCAGCTAACTTCCCCAAACCTCTACACCAGATACATTTTCCCAATTTCGGTAGGAAGCAACCACTAGAAAGTAGCAAAAGCCTAACATTTAATAATATGCTTTTTACCGTCCCTACTATTTTTTGTGGGTAGGCAATCATGGATTTATTTTATGCTTTATTTCAGACCTACTTTATATATCAGAAAAGACCTGTAAATTCAGACAGGAGTCTTGATTCATTAGCCAATAACCGGTGCAAAACTGAACATTCACTGGATCCTGCAGCTCGGGACTGGAGTGGAGACACCACCACATTAGCTGGAGGAAAAATGGGAGTGATGTGAACTCGGAGCTAATAATTACTTGCTCAAGAATCAGCAGTGCAAAGCAGTCTGGGAAAATGAATGTTGCACTGGGCTGCATTCACAAAAGTATGCTATGAACCACGTACAACATACGTATTTCCTTCTGCTTGACACTGCTTGCCTAGAGCCCAGCTGGAGAGTACAAGGATGCAATTTTAAAACTACATTAGGGTAAATTCTGCCTCCAGTTTTAGCTGAGCAATCTGATGATCACAAGTAGACTGCATGGATCAGGTTGTTCTCAGGACCTGGCCCCTGAAGGCAGAGTTCAAGGAAAGCTGCTCAGATTTGAATTTCTAAGTAATGAGTGACATCTTGCAATACTTCTGCAGTTAAACAGCCTGTCACCACATGGGGACCACGGAGTTATCAGTGTAGAAACCTGTCTTTCAGAAATGGCTTAAAGGGCATGATATCAGGTCCTGTCATGATGAAGGGGCTTAAATGAGGCATTTGATCAACAGAAAGGAAGAGTCGGCTTTTCTCAGAGCTGTCACTAGTGCCATTTGGGACAATTCAGTGCTGGAGAAAAGAGCCGTGACTTCATTAGTGGATGGGTTAACCAGCTTGTTCTGCCAAATTAAAGAAGCACTGTGGCTGCAGGGTCCCAGCTGTGCTCACTTAGTCCTCAAGTGTCAGGTTTTAAGGAAAGCCCCATGTCAGCACCCCAGGACGAGGGCACTGGCGCTAGTGGCCTCATCCAAGCAAACGTAGCCTTGCRCAGGAGGAAGCCTTATTGAGTGAAGTGCCTTAATTTCTCCAGGCACTTAGAAAATTAGCCCATTTCCTGCAGTTGAGAACTATTTTTTCCTCACTGATTTTCGGGGAGATTAAATACACAAAGAGAATAGTTTGCAAACACTAAAAATTGGCCTATATAGTAAATTTGGTCTATGCAGGCCAGAGTCCTCCTTTCCATTAGGCTGTACTAGACTATATGATTAGGAAAGTAAATGCATGGAGTATTTATCTGATTCATAGAGGGATGAGCTGAGACTGGCTATCACTGTGCAAGGTGCTGTACAAACACATCAAACGACGACAAGTTTTTCCCTGCAGCTGTTTTTCCCTTGTTACCAGATGAGAAGTTTCTTTCCTTCTGGTGCTGCTGTTTTAAGTTATGTTGTGAATGGTGTCATTGTGTGTTAGGCAATCCACCTACATGCATGACAGCCTGTGACTGCTCAACAGAGCAGTGCATGCCATTTTGAACAGGTTGGGTATCACACGTGCCACAGGCTGGGAGCCTCTGGTAGGTGACACATCCTCCCAATATTTTACAGAAAAAAATACTTATTAAATAAAGTAAATTTGTGCCTACACCTATCAATGCCAATAACTATTTTTTCTTTTTGTTTAACCAATGATTGGTCGCAAAACAAGATCTACTTTAATTTATTGTTTTTTACATGTGGTCTTTAATGAAATGCTGATGCCATTAATGTCGGTGAGAACTTTATTAGAGAGCCAGGACTTAACTCTAAATACCCATGTGTTGCTGCAGGAAGGAATAAGTACTTTGCTGTTTTGCCGGTCTGAACAAGTTGTTGGTATCTAGACATAGGAATCTTCCATATTCTAGTTCTGCCAACATGCGGTAGCTGAACCAGTGGCTCTTAGGTCTTCTAGACACATACCTACGTGACATATCTGCAGTCTTCTCCAGATCAATATAAATGAGACAGATGCCCTGCCATTCGTCCTTCTTGGCCTCGCTCCTCACTGCACTGTTCAAATAGATTTTTGATTACTGCTTCCTGCGTCTGGGTTTTTGAAACCTTTGCCACAGTCAGAGTGACAGGCCCCTTTTCCTGCAGGGAAACCTAACGAGGGATTCAGTATCAGCCAGTTGTGGTGATCCATGGGAGGAGAGCAACGAGTTATGGTAGCTGAGAGGAGCCTGTGGCAGGGGCAGCAGCAGCAATTTCCAAAAAAAGACAGAGGTTTTGCAGTAAGCAGTACGCAAGCTGTTGGCACCTCCAACTGAGGGGTAGAAATCAACTCTTGGGACAGCTCTTCAGAGTGCTGGGTACCCCCTTGCTGTACAGCACTACCTCTTCTCTGACCAAGTTGTAGTTGTGACAGAAAGAGGGGACAAAATCAATAATATTGGTGGAAGAAGCTGTATGCGTGTGCATATCTTTGTAGGACAAAGCCTTCTGATGTTGCTTATGGCCACAGGAATTCAAGAGGTTAAAACTGAATTCTGACTGACAGTTTCACAGAATCATAGAATAAAGTAGGTTGGAAGGGACCATGGGAGGTTGTTTGGACCAAACCCTGGACCAAACTTAGATTAGGTAGCTCAGGGCCTTGTCTGTCAAATTTTGAATATCTCCAAGGATGGTGATTCCACAGTATTCCAGTGACTGACTATCCTCAGTGGTGAATTATTTTTCCTAACGTCTAGCTGCAATTTCCCTTGATGCAACTCGTATCAGTTGCCTCTTTCACTATCACTCCGCATCTATCAGAAGAGTCTGGCTCTGTGATCTCTATACCCTCCCACTGGGAAGCTCCTGCAGAACTTCTCTATACCAACTTTTCTCCCAGCCTGCGCTGCTGCATGGTGCTACTCCATCCCTGGTGCACAACCTGGCATTTGCCTTTATTGAACTTCATGAGGTTCTGGTATGCCCCTTTCTTCAGCCTGCCCACGTCCCACTGAGAAGCAGCCCTGTCCTCTAGCATATCAACCTCCCCATCTCCAAGTTTGGTATTATCTGCAAACTTACCGAGAGTGCACTCCATCCCATCACTGAGGTTGTTAATACAGACACTAAATGGTATTGCCCCAATATCAGTGGATGGGCACCGCTGCTAACTAGCTGCCACTCTAACTTTGCTGCCTGGCTTGCAGGACTGACTGAGAAACGGTACAGTAATTATTCCAATGTTTGATTGCTTTTGTACTTTGCTGCCAGGATCCAAAGTCATGGACAGATTTCTACAGAGATTCGGAATTCGGAGTACTTCACCAGCATGCCCCCTCTGCCAGCAGAATGCCTCGACATAGATGGGGACTGGAACACGCTCCCAGTTATATTTGAAGACAGGTACATGGATTTGCCTTGCAAAGGTGAGTGAAACACCCCAAAGTACAGTTTGATGAGACAGCTTGAGTTGATGGGATTTCCACTTCCTCTTCCCTTCATGAGCTATCACTTACCTTGGGCTGGCTCTGGCACTCATCTGATTGCTTCTTATTCTAGTTCAAATCACTAAAACTGCTGGAACTGCCCCACCCAAAAAAGAAAAAAAAAAAGTTATTCGTTTTCCTACCTTGGAGATGGATGGGAAGGGAGATGSAGAAATGGTAACGAGAGTGAGATGTTCCCCTTTAGCAGGTACAAGCTGCCAATTTGGCTTATTTATAAGGTGGCACTGTATGCTCGGGTCTGTGGTCACCATGTCTCCCAGGTCTTGCAGCAGCGCAGGTCCTTCCAGCAGACTGCAGAACAAACTCCTATGGCCGGGAACCCTCCTGAGTCCTGGTACCAAAGCACAGAGCAGCCACAGAGCTGCACGGCCACAGTCATATAGAGCGATAGGGAAGAACAGCCTGGATATCGCTATCAGGTCACACCGTGGCAGCCAGCTGTATCTGAAGTCACAAGAAGATGACAGCTGGGGCTATGGTGTGAGGCCCAAGAAGCTGGAGAGATGCCTAAGTGCTCTGTTGGGAATAAACAGGATTGTGTGTTTTCACCCAGATTTCCAGCTACTGACAGTGAAATAGGACATAAGATCTAATTGGGAAGGAGAGGGAAAAAGTAAAAGTCCCAAGAAATAAATCTGTTCCTGTTGTAGGAGGTGGTGAGGCGGCATAAAATTGAGGCTGTCCTTGTCAYTGGTGATGAAGAAAGATCTGAGTGAGTTTCTCTTTAGTGTTACAGACCAGTTCTCTGCTTCAATTTTAACAGAGCATGAACACTACCTAATATAGCTAAATTCCTGTTTTCCATAGCAGCAAACTCTACAGTATTTCCTGTAATTTAATATATTTTTTTTATCTTGAGAGAAAGTAGGTTAATTACAAGAGCTGGAGGTAAAATCTAGAAGGGAAAGAAAATCTTTTGGATTTTTGTGACATTATAAATTTAAAGGAAACTGGCACAATGAATTTCATCCCTAGTGTGACATCTAGTGGTAAGAGAATTCAGAACAAAACATCTCCCTCGAATAATTTAAACATAAAGCCCAACACTGTCCCTAAAAGGCAGCACTGCTTTTCCAAAGATACCCAAATCAGATTTTTAATTAAGAATTGATTTAGTTCCACAAATTCGTGGTAAAATCTCATGGGCCTTGGTTCCATTTACTTTTTAACCAGCTATTAAGGTTAGCAAGGAAGCAATATGTATTAATATAGTGAGTGGTCATAGTCTAGTAAATATGGCCTGAGGTCCAAAATTTCCACTCTTCTRGAGTTACCACATTGCCTAATTTTGACACTGCTCATTACACATATTTTAACTATTAAATTGACTCACAGGCAAGATCTGTAATATGTATTATGTAGCATGACAGCAGGAGTGCAAAGACTGTTATCTCTGATTGGCTTACCTTTGCTAAAGAAACTAGCAGGGTAAATACAGTTACCCTGGGAAAAGTATATTTTACTGATATTATCTCTTTTTGCCTAAATACGACTGTTTAGTGGGTGTAATTCTAGTTAAAARTAACTGTGTACACCCTATCATTTGCATTTTTTGTTATATATGTCTAAAATACAGGTAATTTATATAGTCTATATAGTTTATATAGTGTGTGTGTGTATATATACATATATATTTATATATAACATTTTAGGCCTTACAATCATTTCCCAAAGTCCCCCATCATGTTGGGTAATTGGTTATATCTTTACAGGTATCACTTTTTTTTTCTTTCTTTCAGATCAGAATTTGGATGTTTTCCCAGATTTTGAGGTTCCTGCAAGTGCCCAAATGGATGCAATAGGCAAGAAGGAAGATTTTGCATCACATGAGGCAGTAGCAAAAGGAGACTTTGGGAAAGGTACCTTGCTAATTCACACAGATAGAATAAATGGGAATCCCTCCTGTGTATATAGTGGAACTGAAGGTGCTGCTCATACAGCTAAAGGTTTAAACCAGCATTCCACATCTCAGGTATGTACAGTGAACAAAGAAGGCCAAAGGAAACCTGAAAATATTTTTGTTTCAAGTAAGGGAACTGCTTCTAACTCGGAGCCCGACAATACAGAATGCATATCAGAGGACTTTGAAACATCTGAGGATGTTTCATTAAAAGACAATAGACTTGCACCAGATGTTACCTATGGAGATACGAAACCTAGCAATAAGGATTCCCACAAAAGTGAACCCGTGTTAATTGTTAGCGCTCAGGATGACTGCGGAGCATGTGGAACTGATGGCTTGGAAGGCAGGACTGAATTACATGAAACAGCTGAATCTAGTTGTCCCGCAAATAATTTCACTTCATCTGAACTTGCACTAAACGAACTAACCAGTCTTGAAAAACCAGCAGATGCAGATGCCAAGGCTCTGTTACCTGTTTCRAAAGCTTTGCCCACCCACAGCTTTGAAATGAAATTGTTCACAAAGGAACAACGAGCTGAAGATTGTGAAGAATTTACCCTGATGTCAGGGGTTATAAAGAGATCCTCTTCAATAATATCTGATTCAGGCATTGAAAGTGAACCAAGCTCGGTGGCATGGTCTGATGCACGTAGCCGGGCTCTGGAGCTGCCCAGCGATCGAGAGATCCTGCACCACTTGGTACGGAGACATGCCATTCACCGAAATTCCCTGGAGGGTGGCCACACGGAAAGCAATACTAGCTTGCCCAGTGGGATCCAAGCATCGCTCACGTCCATTAGCTCTTTGCCCTTTGAGGAAGAGGAGAGGGAAGTAGAGCTTACCAAACTGACCAAATCTGTTTCAGCTCCTCAGATCAGTAGCCCAGAAGAGCCTGTGGAGGAGGTGGATATATCCAAACACAGTGAAGCACCCTCAGAAGCTGCAGGAGGAAACTTAAAAAGTTGCATGGAAACAGAGAGCAGAGACAGTCCGTTAACTGTGAACTTTTCTGCATGTCAGATTGCCACTGAAAGTGGTCAACTGGAACCAAAGGGACATCCAAAACCCTCTGCCAAACACAGTAACAGTAACACTGAGTTACAAGGAGAAGAGGAGAAGGAAGGCTTTTCAGAGACGTACTGTAGTTTGGAATGTGCAGAAACGCCTGTAACTCAAAAGCAGCTCAGCGATGATGTTTCTGAATGCCAGCCGGTGGAGAGCAATGGTGAGTGTAGCTTAAAAACTCCAAGGGCTTGTAGTTACTTGGACATGAGTATAGATAATTTCGATACATGCATTGATGATCCAAAGGATAAACCTAAGACAGACAGTTTAAACACCCAGCAAGACCTTTATTCCAGTTTGAGGATATCAGGAGAGGAGAATTTCTCACATGGCATGAAGCTGGTGCCAGATTTTTGCTATCCTGTTTCAGATCCCTTGGAGACCTCCACCGAATTTGGTCCAAYGCAAGGAGAGCGTGATGACACTGTTGCTGATGAAAGCCCGGCAGTATATGCAGAAATGCAGGGGTTACAAGAAATTGAGCTCAACGATTCACCCACMTCAGAGCAGCCTGCTGCAGGATCCTACCAGGCTGAAATTCCTCAGGAAGCCGACAACCGAGAGCATAAACTTGTAGCTAATGGCACTGGATTTCATTCGGTGACAACGGAAGGAGTAGCACTGGAAAGCAGAAAGGCTGTTGATGTGGTTAACCTGTCCGTCTCCTGCACTGCCACGTGTCTTCCCTTTTCTTCYGTGCTCAAGGAGACCCCTGCTATGGTCGGCTTCTCTTCAAAGCAGGCTGCGTTTCCCATTACACGCCAGCCTCTAGGCTCTTTCGGAGTTGTCTCTTCTAATTCAAATGAGATGGATGAAGAGGCCAATGAAAGGATGCTGAAGTAAGAATGTTTAATTACTTCTTTAATTAATGTTATCACAATGCCAAGAGACCCTGACAAAGTTCAGGGCCCTAATACACCAAGCATAGTGTACACATGCATTGAGACAGTTGCTGCCAGAGGAGTTAAATAATCCAACTAGACAAATGGTTTTTTCAGAATAAATAATCTAAGTAGACAGCAAATACTGAAACACAGAAAGACTAAGATTTTCAAAGGTATTATGTTCTTAAACCTCATGGAAATCGGTGGGAGTTAGGTGTCCAAATACTCTTCGAGGTCTGACCCTCCTTCATGAAGCCAAGGTTATCCAGAGCTGTGTATTGATACCCAATAGCCRGTTCATCACTGCAGTACCATAGCTTGTCTTAGAGCTGCAGATATAATTTCTTTCAGGTACCATTCTCCTCATTTCTTGTTGAAAGGTTTGTTGTTGAACACCCAGTTCTACTGCGATTAATTAATGTATTCTCCAGTTTTTATCAGGCCAAAGAAAAATTTAAAAAAGAAATGAAGATTGAAGGATTTCTGTACAGTGACTTATCTGTACTAGCTTCTGATATCCCATATTTTCCACCAGAGGAAGAGGAAGAAAATTTGGAAGATGGAATTCACCTGGTTGTCTGTGTCCATGGGTTGGATGGTAAGACTAGGCAGAATTGATATGCATTATAGTGATTTTGGTATAGACGGAAAAAAAAAAAGAGCAGATCCTCAGCAAGTATGAAAGAACAGAGAGTCAACAGAAACCATTTACCTTAGCTGAGGGTTTAGTCCTTTATATGTTGTTTAGTCCACTTTAATAAAGGATCTGTGTGAACATTAAATATTTGCTCTAAGAAATGGCTGCTGCACTTTTTTTTTTGTTTAAACAGAATTCTACAGTAAAGTAAATCAATCTTTACCTGTACAGTAACAGTACATTACAATAACTCCTTTTACCATTCTGAAGATGTTTGTTGTTCAGCAGTATGTCAGCAAGGTGAAATCATGATTAAAAAACAAACAAACAAAAAAGCCCTACTATAGGATAGAAGGTGATTGGCTTTAGAAAGTAGGAGRATAATCAATATTCACTGTAGAGCAAGCATCATCTGGAATTTTTAAAATATATGCTTTCTAAGCAGAAAGCAAATATATGAAAGTTGAAACATCTCTTGAAAAGGTATTGGTTTTAATAGCAGACGGCCTCATAAGGGGGAGAAACAAACACTCTCTGGCTCGAGCAAGGACTTGAACTTTGCCATTCGATACCCAGCTGGCAGTAATGTCCTCCTCAGGAGGTGGAGGTGCCTCCTTCTCCAAAAAAATGTTTCAGAAGACCTTGGAATTTGCCTAAGAAGGTCAGACTCCAGCCTTTTAGGGGCTGCTTGTGGCTTTCCGGTGATTAGGAGGCAGAGTTATTCTGGGCCTGGTCTTTTCCCCTTCTTCCCCCCTGTTTATGTGGCTCATGTACCCCACAGCAAGCAGGAGCTGAGGTCCATCTGTCCCCCATGCAGCTAAGCAGGCYGTGGGCGATCTTTCTACCCTGCTGTTTCAATGGATGGTCGTATTGTCTGGTGGAGCTGTCTTAGCAGCACTTAAAAAGAGCTCTTTGGGGCCAAGGTCTGTAAGAAGATGAATGTATTAAGTTGAATCTGTATCAGTTACTTTGCTGCTGAATTACAGCTGATCAAGTGTCATTTATTTCTAGGTAACAGTGCAGATCTGCGGCTGGTAAAGACGTTTATAGAACTGGGACTCCCTGGTGGAAAATTGGACTTCCTAATGTCTGAAAGAAATCAGGTAGTACAGAGCTAATTTCTRTATTTCTTTAGGTCCCCTGCAAGCTTTTGACATTGCTGAAACAGGGCCTTCAGCAAGTGGCTAGCTGGAAGAGGCAGAAGTGCTGGGGAATTTAAGGAATTTTGTGCAGGGTTTAGTACAAAGGCCAGTTCCACTCCTGCCTGAGTTGAGAGGGTATTTAAAGCAACCAGAAAAGATTCCTAGAATTGAAATCAGAGGCACTTTAACTGACATCAGCACTTATAGGATTAGACCTTAGAAGAAGTTAATTGATTTATCCTGCCAGTTTGCAAACCTAGCAGCCGAGTGTRTCTGCCTGTTGGATGCCATGTGAAACAGCACTGAAAGAAAACAGCATGTTTAGTGATGTTAAGTTCTCCTGAGGATGTGAAATACCCAGTGGAAGGTAGCAGGTGTTTTCAGCTTCTTTTGCCACATCAGCCACTGTTTCTTCTGTTGTAATGTTTAAGAGATTTATTTCCTTGAATGATAAAGAAACGTCTTCCAGAAAAATCCGTTGCTAGTATAAGCAGAGCAACAGGAATGAATTCTGTGCTCTGTGTYGCAATGAACCCATATTTATGATGCAGAGGGCTACCTTTATACACAAGATAAGGATTTCCAATGCCCAGTCAGAAGCATTGTTCTGATTTATGAAGAGACCTGAGAAACTTAAGTCAAAACTTCCCAACCTTCTTTGCTCAACAGATCCTTTTTTTTTTTTTTTTTTTGCAATGACCAGTTGGTATTAGCCTGTTGCCAGACTTGCCACCTTCCAGGGCACATTTCTTTCAGCAAGAGATTGGCCCAGAGAACATGAGCATGATGATGCTTATGACGAGACCACTCCAGGCTTGCATCCTTTGATGCTGTTCTGTTTTCCAAGGATTAAAGGATTAGTTCTTACAACATCTCAATTTACTGTTATCTAGAGCCCATAATGAGAAGTTTTAGTCCTCCTTGTATGGTGTGGAAAAGTGAGCAAGTTCCCRTGGCACTGGAAATAGGACCTACGTGGCTTGCTGGTTATCTGCATGCTTTAAAGCATCCTGTCAACCTTTTTTCTCTGCTCTGCGAACCACATTGAAAACCATTTATGAAATCAGTTGTTTAGCTGAAGTTCACCTTGTAGAGGACAATGGAACTCACTTTTTTTTAGGCACTCATTTGTGAGATATTTGACAAGCTCAGTCAGACTGAGATGATACTGAAGGATGGAGGCATAACCAGGTGAAATACGATGTTGGATGCGTTTTGTTTGCGATTAACATTTGGGCTGGTATTTTTCCACCTTTATTTTTCCAACCTGAAAGATTTGGGGTAAGCAGCACAGGAGGAAATCATTAATTATCAATGCAGACAAAACAAACAGGCAGGAGGTTAGTGGACTGTTTGCAGTTTATGAGAACATTTATTTTAAGGCAGTATTGCAAACTGAATATGCTCATGTTTTCCTTTGCAAGAGCTGCAATTAGCAAGATGAGTTGTGTCACAAAAGCATTAATTACTAGATATGTTTTCTCTGAATAGCTGCTCCAATATTTGATGGTTGTTTTTGTGGCATCTCATTAGTTACAAATTTGATTTAGAGTTCTGTTGGATTGCCAAACGACACAGTTCTGAATAAGATCATCTGCCTGCAGTTGTATAGACTGGACAATACGTTATTTGTTTTATTGTATCACAACTGGCAGCACTGTTGCAAGCAACAAAGTGTTTTAATCTTTTTCTGGCACCCATTCTCTTACTGATAACTGTTGAATAGCGCACGACATTTCATTAAAATGGCCTAATAATTTTGTGATCACAGCCTTAGGGTTGACATAACCCCGCGTGTCAGTGTATAATACTGTAAACTATTTCACCTTGGTAATCTGTTAAATCCTAAATGCCAAAAGCTTTTCTTCCACRTGCACAGTCTTGTGCCTAGAGAGGCTGAGCATTAGCAGTTCTCATGAGCGTCACATCGGGCCACTTTAAGATCATAGTAATGACTCTGAAATCACGCAACCATATATTTTTAACCTTACTATTAATAAATTGTAGGCCTAGGTTTTTCCTTCCATGACAYGTGGCTGTTTCAATGAAGTACAGTCAGTGGAGAAAGAGGAGTAACCACAGAAGCAATTTAACCCCCTTAAAATATGAATTGTCTTCTAGAGGCCCTGTTTCCACAGCCTGCAAAGGAGCCCAGGATAATTCTTGTCCTAACTTGAATGCCCAAGATTTCTTGTGTTTTATTTTGAAAATATCATTGGTTTATTGATTATTATTGATTTATATTTACAGCAATAYGTGCAATACATTTTAATTCACCAGCTGACTCGATTCTTTTTTCGCCAGACTGATACTTTTGCTGATTTTGATACAATGACTGACCGATTATTGGATGAAATTATTCAGCATATCCAGTTGTACAACCTCTCCATATCCCGAATAAGGTAAAGCATTCTGATAATTAATAGTCTATAACTGCATATGGTCATAAGAAACATTCAGTGGAATTAACTTTTCCAAAGGCGCAGTATGTCAAAAGCCATTAAAGTCAGTGAGATTAATTTTTACACTGTTATAGCTAGAAGAGTATCTATGAGGCTGAAGAAAATATGAAACGATAATTAAAGGGTGTTAATGAAAACTTTGATAGCGTCCACTCAAGCRAAAAACTTATGTCACCCGTATGTGTAATGTAAATAAAATACAGATTGGTTTTATATTAATGTAATTCTGTCTTTCATAACAGTTTTATTGGACATTCCCTTGGTAACGTCATCATCCGATCTGTACTAACTCGCCCCAGGTTTCGCTATTACCTCAGCAAATTACACACCTTCCTGTCCCTCTCTGGGCCTCACCTGGGAACCCTTTACAACAACAGTACTTTGGTTAGTACAGGTAAGAGTTAATGGGAACGCTATGACTTGCTGTAGTCYGTGGCAGAGAGCATGAGAGAGCAGCTCCCTGGAGGCAGCAGTAAATTGTGATGACACGAGTCATACACTGAAGCTGCAGAAAATATTTGCTGCAGACTTCAAACCCACAGAGATTTCCTTCTGGAGGTGGGTTCAGTGTCATGCAGAACTTGCAGCTTGCATTTCCCGAATCTGCCTGTGCGCGCATGATGAAGTGCAAGTGCCAGAGCCCTTTTCTCACCCCTTGAATCCATCCTGCTGTCCTGACTTGGGCTCTGTGAAGGTTGCAGTGAGATGGGCTCTTGGCACCTGCTGCTAGGTCCCTCACCGTGCTCCCTGGAAAGGCCAGGGGTGTGCAGTAGCAAGAAGCGATCTTACTTCCACTACACTCTTCCACTTCCCTTTATATTGCCTGTAAAGTCAGGCATCTCCAAGGCTGAGAAAGACACTTACAGCGATATGTGAAATGAATCTTTCAAAGTCTGACCTTCCTGAGTCTTCACGTTACCATGATATTGGAGAATACAGGAAGACCCTTAGACTTTTCTTCTTGCTGATTAGCAATACAAGAGGAAACAAGGACTTAATACTGTTACAGTACCATTCTTAGTATATTCAGTTATAATTTATTATSATAGGCACATCTCTTTAAACCCTGTGGTTAATAATTAGCAACCATGGTAAAAAATATGCATCTATTGTTGTTCTAGGTCTTTGGCTCATGCAGAAGTTGAAAAAATCAGGGTCACTTTTGCAACTGACCTTCAGGGACAATGCGGATCTGCGCAAATGTTTCCTCTATCAGCTCAGCCAAAAAACAGGTAAGTAGTGCTTGAGGTGGGTGTGCAAATGTCAGCAACTGTTCCAAAAATTGTCCTGTATTACTGTGTTCTCTAGAAAGTAAAGGAAATATGCTTTTAGTCACTGATTTTTCTTCAAATGTCCTTACTTTCAAGAAGGTCTGCTCTGTATAATATCTGTTTTATCCATGCATTTTCTCTGCAGTAGTCACCAGGGAATATAGTAGCCAAATTGTTAGCACCAAATAAGCCTTCCATGCGGTAGTAAACATGCATCTAAGTTTATATTCTGCAAGCAAGAAATATCATCCTTGACAGGCCACCATTACTTAATTTATGCTGCTAGATGAAAACCATTTTTTTTTTCCAAGTTTAGCATCTCTTCTCTAGGAAATATGATGCCATGAGATGAAGAGCAAATTTTATTGATGTCTGTTGTGACATCTCTGTACTACAGAGAGAGATGTATGGCCTAGCACTGGAAAAAAGATGTCTAAACAGAGATCTTTTACCCTTTCCTTGGTCTGTCATGAAGAAATGAAATAATTCAGGATTTTCCAAAGAAAAGAAAGAAAGCATAATCCTTCTGTTCAAGCAAATATTTTTCTTCTAAGAGTTATTTTTAATATTGCATGTGATCAGATTGGTGCTAAGTATACACTCAAAGAGTCACTACTTGATATTTAATTATTTTCTCATGCTCTGGTACCTTAYGAATAGGAAACAAAGACAAATTTGTTAAGACAAATATAATTTCTTGATACTTTGTCTGTCAGACATGGAATGGTTTGTTAATTCTATGAACTCAATACATGACCTATTAAGTTAAGGGAACCTGCTGTATCTTGGCATTATTTGAATTTCCTGTATGATTCCCTGGCTCTCGTTTCTATGGAGTACAGTGGGATGTTTACTTTATGACTGTCAGGCTCAAATCAAATTGGGTCTGCAYGGGAAGCTAACATGATAGCTTCACTGCCAAGAATTCCCAAGCACGTGCTGTGAGCCACAGCGATGCGTTGTTTTGTTAGTTTGAGAGACTGGAGATGTAATGGGCATTAAAAGAAGGTTTTGTCCCTGCAGAAGCAAAAAGTTAAATGTCAAGAGGGTTTTCTTTAAAATCAGAATGAGGCAGGTAGATGCGTAGGGGGAAAACCTGAAGTAGGTCAAGATATGAGCATATGAGCTGAGTCATAACAGAGGCCCTCCTAATCCTGTATCTTTCTTCCAGAAGTGCTTGAGAGCATTTACAGATGGAGAAATTTAAGAAGGTGGTGTTATTCCCTCTTTTCCAGATAACTCTTGAGCCTCCAAAAATTTCTGACTTTCTTCTTAAAGTAGTAGTCCCTGCTTAAAGTTTAATTTATTTAAATGCTATTTGTGCTTGTCTTGGAAGAAAAAATGAACAGTTGTTCCTCTATTTAGTAGAGGAAGCCAGCAGTACTCTTCCTTGTGGTGTTGAGGAAAGTCTAGAAAGGGAAAGACTTGGTCCTGGGCCGCTTTTCCATGAGGGAGAGGGAAGGAGAAAGGTCAAAACCACAGCTCTCCTGTGTTCAGGATACTCTCTGGACTAATAGACTGTATCATCTGTCTCCATTTTCCAACTCTTCTGCTACATTTTGGCTCAGGAGGCCACAAACAGAGAAAGCAGCAGGAACCTGTACCCAACTATATCCACTTATCCATTCAAGAACACCTATTAACTATAGTGGGGATGTTCATGCATTTACACTGTTCAGAGGCATAAATATTTGCAAGATTAAGGTTTTAATCAAACATCGTTTGGAACAGAAACAGTTCTATTTTTTTTTCTGATATACAATTAATACAACTAATTCTGTAGTTCACAGAAGTAGCAGAAATATTTCTAAGCTATTCTCCCAAACCCTTATAAATCTGTGCTATGTTTCAATTTTTCTTCATYTGTTTGGCATTGTAGATTTCAAAATGTGCATGAACATGAGCTAGTCATGCTGACATTATATATGTTTTTCATTGCTGTGCGTTATCGTGATGAACATATTTAATGCATTTGTTTGCCACAGGTCTTCAATACTTTAAAAATGTTGTGTTAGTGGCCTCACCTCAAGACAGATATGTGCCCTTTCATTCAGCAAGAATAGAAATGTGCAAAAATGCACTTAAAGACAGACACACAGGTATGTGTAAGATCTTTTCTACATTTACAAAGCTGCTGAGGAATTGTGTTGATTTTTGTGTAGCTGAGGTCATTGCATCAGAAGGGTTTTTCATGAGCAGGATGAAAACTCAAATGTTTGTTTGATAAGAAAGAAAGTGTTCTCTTCCCACAGGAAATGACTGAAATCAATAAAAAAAGCTTTTTAAGAAGCTCTTTGTCTGATGAAAAAAAAATTCAATCGGGTTGTAATCAAAGGGCTCTTACCCCTTCCTCTCCTTCCCTCTAATTTATTTTAAGAAAAGTGCTGATAATAGAACTAGTTCCCAACATTGTTTTTCTTCAGTCTACTGAATTGCTAGTATTGTCTCACCTCTGTTTCACATAATGAAATCTCATTAAGCACATCCAACGTCAATGGGTTTTCCCTTTGATTTCAATAGTCTTTGGATGAGTGCCATGTGATTTAAGTGGCAATCAGATCTAAAATCATCTTGTTTTGTAATAAAATCTGCCAGGCACCTCAGGACACGTGCCATCAGAGGCCTAGCTCTCCCGCGAGCTCAGACTGTATGCTGTCCCATGTATTGCCTTTGTGATTAGCGGTTTACCTTATTACAAAATGCTCCATAGCTTCAGTTTGATACCACTTTCAGAAATAATGTTCAGTGTTATTTCATGCCTGTTTCACATCTGTGGTTAGCTAGAAATGGAGGAACTCCCTGGAAGTACAAAGAGACACAAAGGATTCAAAGGCCCAAGAGTCAACATGGTTTCCTTCTCATACATGAAATAAAATAAAACTCTGCTTTCTCCCTACCTGAGATACGAACTGAAAGGCAAGCTCCTAGCTCAGGCGGTTGTTTTGCAGGGATATGCATGGCCTAGCAGAAGCCAGGTCTACATTCAGTGTAGATCATTCATGAGTATGGCAAGTTTCCTGAGCAGTCGCTGTTCTATAAACTTCTCAACTACCTATAGAAAGGCATGGTGTTCTTGATGAAGTAGATACCTCAGAGAAACCCTAATGGACCTCTATTTCTTGCCAGACCCCTTTTCTTTCTTCTTCAAAAAGAGTGTGATTCCAGCCCTCTTTCCCTGAAGGTAACGAGAACGTTTCCTTCCACTGCAGGAAAAATGGGACTGAATGCTGAGGAGCTGCAGCAGCCCTCTTGGGGTGGCAAATGTCTCCTCTTAAATTAATGGTGTCCTGGCACTTGGCTAACCTCGGCAATGGATGGCTCTCTAGGCACTTGCTTTTTGGCATTACTTTGATTCTCCTGCCAATTTTCCCTGGGATTAAATTACACCGGAAGGAAAGAAGGGGTCAGGCAGCTTTGGCATGTAGATGTGACATCTAAAAATATTTTTCAGGTCCTGTTTATGCAGAAATGATTAACAACCTGCTCCAGCCGTTGATTGGGGCGAAGGACTGCACTTTAATACGACACAACGTGTTCCACGCTCTGCCAAACACCGCCAACACGCTGATAGGCCGCGCTGCCCACATTGCAGTGCTGGACTCCGAACTTTTCCTGGAGAAGTTCTTCCTCGTGGCAGGACTCAACTACTTCAAATAGTGCCTGAAGTACTGGGTAACAGAAGCAAAACATTTTGTTGAGTGGAGTAGAATCCCTTAGCCAAAAAAGTGCAGTGTCAGAAAAGAGATCAGGTGGGACTTTCAAACTCTCTCCATTTTCATTTCTGTCCCAGAGAATAAAGTTCTATGGCTTTAAGGTATTCAAGCTTCCAAGTACTGGTGCTTTTGGAAGAAATAAATATCCCTCTTGAGTTTCTATGCTCTTTGTCCACATCAAGGCATAAGTCACTTCTGAAATGGAGAATCAGAATAAGAAGGCAAATTCTCTAAATGTGATTGGACCGATATGATTTCCATTTCTCTCAGTTATTAACCCAGGAACTTGGCTGTCCTTGATTTAATGTTTATTTATGTATTAACAAAGCTATACATTTGTAGCACTTTGGGGGTAGTTAACACAAGAGGAAGCAAGTATAAATGAACTCAGGTTAAAACCTCCTTTGTGATGAACTAAAAAGTCTGGAAAATGTTTGTGAAAGATTTAACGGTTCCATTTGTTAAAAGAAAAAGCTCAGATGACTCCATTACTCGTAATCATTTGTAACATGCATACACTGAAAGTATGGAAAGGGAAGAAATATTTTAAATAGAATGAAGAAATCTTGATATTTGTTTAAAAAAAAAAGTTGGAAAGATTTTTTTTCAAGTTAGAAGCTGCCAAACCAAGAGGAATCTATTGGAATACTTGTGAAATATCAGTGGCATCTGTTAACACTTCTCCTGTTTACATTTATCGAGTATCATTATTGTGCTTGTCGTTATAACCTTAGAGGTTTTTACTTTCAAATGTGTATCCAGGTACATTTACCCCAATGAATAAAATTTTTATTTATTACTCTGAGCTGAAATTCAAAACCCAGCCAGTAATACAGCTACAAAACCAATCAGATGAAAATAGTCTGGTGATATGGAGTGGTAAGGACTGTGGAAAGCTTAAAAATACAGGGATATCTTCTTAGGCTTCTCTGCAATGCCATACTAATGCTCTACTAATGCCCATTTACAGTGCTATATATGTCCTAGTTATTGTGTGGTTACAGCTGGTTGAAACATTTAAACCTATATTCATACAAAGATATTATAATTCTTTTTAAGGGTTTGGAAAAGAACCCATTTCTCACTTTTTCTAGTTTTTTTGAAATTTTTAATTAAAATTTGTATCAAAAAGTTATCAACATTTAAAATGACAAATTTCAATAACTTTCTATGTTTTCATACCATTTTGATAAATTTTCAATGTCACAGCTGTTTTTTCAAAAAAGGGAAAGTGAATAATTCTTCACAAATATTTTTTGTTTGAAAGAAAGACAATTTTCTAATGCAAACATTTTCATTTAAAAACATAACTGACCAGCTCTCCATATCTTCTGACAAAAGCAGTAAAAAAATGACAAAGATGGTTCCAGGTGTCAAGACTCTCAGCAGTTAATTAAGGTGAAGACAGGGGAGATCCATGAAATAGGTGAGTTAAAACAAAACAAAAAAAAAAAAAAAGAAAAGGGGGGGAACATTTGTGCATGAAAGAGATAGTGTTTAAGTAACACTACTTGTCTTCAAAAGAAGGAAGTGGGCAAGCTGTACAGAATTACTTCAGAAAAAGAGTTTCTAGCAGACTGGCAGGCACTGCTAAAGAACAAGGCTGGTTTGATACRTAGATATGTTTGTAAATAGAAAGAATTAAGAAGGAATATACAAAAGGGTAGGATTAAATCATCTGAAAATAGGAAGTTATWTTGCACCTAAAAATTATCTTCTGCCCCTCAAAGGTCACACTGAAATTAAATAGAAATACTTACATGGTACGTTTTAACGTCAACAAGTTTCGCAAACATTAAATATTACATAGTATGTGAATTAAATAGGTAGATACTATTACCCCTTTTCCTTTTATAAACTGGCAGTTTAAAGTCAAAAGCTGGATTTACCTAGTTCACAAAAAAATTCTATGTCAGTAATGAAGAACTTCTGGCTCTCACCTCTGGTTTTGGAAGTCTTCATCCATCACTTTTCTGCCTCCACATTTTAGTGCCGGCTAAACGTACATATCACAGCTTACTTCTTCCTTGGTAAATTGTATACACAGTTTTGACTATAATGGAGGATGTAGGCTGAACTTTCATACAGCGCAATGGTTTTGATCTGCAGTCATGGACTTCTAAGGAATATGTGAAAGCAAGTAAGAAAAGTGATCCCCACTGTCAGTAGCTTTCAGTGCTGCCCAGAAAGGTTGGCTCCCCCTTTAGAACATGTTTAGGTGTCTGCAAATGGAAAATATTGAAAATCATTGAGAGGCCAGTTTACACAAATATAAATAAATAATATATACGAACATATGCATATATAGTTATATGTGTATATATATACATATGTATGTATGTATATGCTTAAAATCTGTACAAAGTGTGCTTATTTCAAGCTCTTGCATTCAACTGTTTTTAATACTGAGTATCCGGAGTCTGACAACACGCCAGGGTCTCCACACTTACATTCATATTGGTGGTTTCTCGCCTTGTCTTTTAGACTGGATGGCATTCCCAGCCTTCTGTTTGCATCAGCGTGAGAAAGAGAGGAAATGTGAGAAGGTCTCTTCTGTATTGTTGCAGAAGTTGGTGGTCCTTCCAGTATGTTCACTTTCGCTCTCACGCTCTACACTGCTGCCAGTGCTGTGACTGATGGAAAATATAACTAAAAGTTTCTATATGTATAATGTTCTTCCATGCCTCAAAGTCTGGTTGCAATGGGAGACAAATTGGGCCCATACAACTTGGTCCTTGGAGGGTATGATAGAGAGCTGCTAAAAATCTGGGACATGTCATTCCTGTGAAAGGTTGAGACATAGATTTTATCTTCCTTGAGCTGCCAGAAGGTTGTGAGAAACATTGGCAATAACTGTCTAGCTTAGCATTCATTTTGAAGCTCTCAGAATGGTCTCTATTTTTCTTCTTTTATTTTTTTAATGGAATCTTGCATTGGTAATGATTCTGAATATTGTAAATCCACTCCTACAGTATACTATATTGAACAGAAATCCTCATTATTGTTATAATGTAAATAACATGTAAGTGGCTGGACATCATAAAAATATAGTAATCTACATGGACTCATTTTCAGGAGGTTTTTATATAATGATTTATATAGAARGAAATATATATTGAGAGTTACCTTCTTACCAAATAACAAAAAAACTGCATAGTTAGCATCTTTGTTTCTGTGTTGATCTTTGGAATTTTAATGTGTCRTCCTTTCACAGAAAGCCTCTTAAATTACATTTAGGTACATTAGCAGTATCCTTACAAGGATTTCCTTTCAAACTGCACAAACTCCTCTTGGTTTGGTGTATCAATGGGGGCTGTGCTTAAATTCTTAAGTTCTTAAATTGACAGTGGATAAGACGGACTTTCAAGAACTTGGACAGAGGAGGGGGAAGTCTGACTTTTTTTGTAGTTTGTTTTTCTTTAAAGCTTCAGCCCTGATGTAGAAGTCCTTTGACAGCTTTCCACTCTGTTCAGTACACAAATAGCATCCTTATTCTATGCTGTGCAATATTTAGCAAGACCGTTCTTGTATTTCACTTGAAGGGGACATTCCCAGTACTGTCACTGGGACAASTTGAAGTTTTGGGGCTGTTCAGTTGTGCTGGCAAATTGGATTTTGCCCACTTAGCCACTCTCTTTCTGCTCCTATGGGAAGGGATGGGGCAGAGAAGGAATATGGCTGGGACAGCCTGGGGATCAGCTGGGATCGGGGGTGACAGCTGCTGCTTTGGTGCATGGCAGCAAAGGCAGAAACAAGCCTGTCTTTCCACACCACTAGCTCAATAAAATAGGTAGAGAGGCCAACATTTTTTCTAATCCCCTTATAGTCCACTTGCTAGGCAACTGTCCACTTTGTCGATACCCAGAGAGAGCCCTGGGCCTAATGCTAGTTGTATTTGAAGTGAAACTCCCTCACTTCAATGGGATTCTTCTTTAGAGAAGAAAAAGCAAAGCCGGCAATGCAGGACTGTCTCTTGAGCATGTAGGTGTGAGGTGTTAGGACCAGCACAGTAGACCTCCTGGCTCCCACAGGCAAGGTGTATTTTGCTAGTGGTGTTTGTCCATGTTAATATTTGTGCGGATTATAGCCCAGACTGGTAAGTTCTCTCAAGGCAAGGTGACAGCCTACATGAAGGAAAAGAGAAGTGAAGACAGAGGACCTCAAGCATTGAAAAGCAATAGAAAGGACCAAAGGAGAAGGAGGAAAGGAGGGGAAGCTGCATAGGCAAAGGTGAATTTCCTGACAATAAATTGAAAAAAACTCTATACTGAGTAGGATCATCTCACTTAACCTTAGACATTTATGCTGTAGATGTCTGTTTGTGGTCTGGTAGAGGGAATTTGACTCCTTTTGCGGTCAGTGGAAGGAAAAATGGACTTTTAGAGTGTTCTTTATCTGACCTATTTTACTTGTCTATGCCAGGTTTCTCTAAGAGTGCCCGTTTCCACTGGCTGTGCAAGAAATCAGATGTAGGCATCTACTTTGTAGACAGCTACACCTGATCAGATGAATCCCACACAGTGATGGAACCCATATGGGACTCCATCCCCATCCCAAAGGCCTGGCACACTGTATCTTAAAATAGCACTTAACCTTTGAAGCCATCTCCTTTTCAGTGATAGAATTATCTGGTTTGGATGGCACAGAAATTTTAAGAGGAAGAAGAAACAAACACATTAAATTTTACTGAAAAAWTCATAGAATGACAAGGTAAAAAAACACAAAGAAGTTTTGACTTTTCCATCTCTACTATACATTAAAACATATATATATATATGTGTATAAGCAGTATATAGTATTCAAAGGGTTTGGCACTAAGTATATAAAAAATGGAAGTACTTGAGAAAAATGTGGTAATAACATTTCAGTGCGTATCATGTCTTTATTAATAGCTGGGTGAAATTCTCTTAATTTGGGGCTGTAAGAGCCCATTCAATTCTGCTTGTGTGAGAATTTCATCACTTTTGAAAAGGAAAATTTGTTTTTTTGAAAATGAATGGAAATAAACTGCACTGAAGTAAATGCGAGAGGCTTAAGGATAGAAAGGGACTAGCTGTTTCTGCAGCTGGACTGATGATTTTCAAGGGACTGTATTTCTATTCTCCTGGTAATATTTGCAGGCTGACCTGCACAAAACCCAGAGAAACCTCTGGATATGTTTCTGCTTCTAGGGTAGAATTTAGGCAGTCTAATTTCTTTACCTAATTTGTATCTAAGAATTAGTTGTAAAATGAATTTGTCCTACTAAAGGAAATATCTAAATTCTCTATATAATCAATGAAGAGAGGCAGGCACTACAGAAAGTCTGCTAGAAAGATCTTGTTTTCTTCTTTGATAGCCTTCAGAGTTACTTATGTCTCTCCACTGACCAGGGAACTTATTGTGGGACTCATTTTCTGAGTCCCTAAGATGCCAGCAATAGATGTTAGCTATTCAGTTTTTCATACGTAAGTGGAAGTTTTGGTTGGCACAGCTGGATTACCAGCAAACACTGAAGAGGCATGTTAGGCTCCTTTAAAATTTGGCTGGAAGTGTGTCTTTTACCAGCTTCCAATGTATGCTCATCTTTCCTTTTACAAAATTATTTATTTGCTTTCAAAATCATATCTGTCTGCTGACAATAGTGGAAATTGAAATTGTTTAGCACTTTAAAGAATTGTGTCCTAAAGGCTTGAAAACTTAGTACACAGCTTTAGGAATTACTAACAGTAATATCAAGCACTATTTTACTTCAAAGGCACTTCATAAACATGCACTGATGGATCCTCTTCACTGTTCCCTTGCCAGAGAAGAGCCAAGCTTGAGAGAGAAAGCTATCACAAGACCATGTGAAAACTGAGAATTCAGGCCAAAGCTTTCATCAGAATCCATAGTTTCCTGTGGCGTTTTCTGCACGTTAAGGAAAGAAACTCTCTTGCACTGTGGCTCTGCATATGAAATACATAAGTGGTGGCGCAGAAGGAAAGTGAGAACTTCTAACGATAGGGTTAGACCCTTGTGAAGTTTTATGCAAATATCCCATGAAACCTTATATATAATGAATAGTCATGGGGCAGTTCTGTGGTGGTCTCCGCATGCCAATATGTGCCAGCCTAGCTGAATGGTTGTCTTCTTTGTGAACTGAAATTTCCATTTTGAAAATTAGCATCAGAACAGAACATTGTATTTCACTCCAGCTGATCATTTGGATGCTAAAGGTCATGTCCATGGAGAACTCTTATGGAGTATTTTGTTTTATCTCAATATATGTGCTCATCAGTTTTGTTGTTTAATGTTATTAAGTAATAGATAATTCTAGCTCAATCTTTATCCCCTCTCCCAGGGTGTATTTAATCATGAAATGGTTTTCAGGTATAAATCAGCATAAATCCATGTCTGTTGGAGTCAGAGTTCATTCCACTCATTCTCATGTTTGAATGCCATTGATTTATGGCAAGTTACATCACCAGAGTCTCAGGAACTTCATGAAATATAGCAGAACTATGTGTGCAGAGCATTACTGAAATAAAAATTAGCTAATTAATATATGGAGGCCTCAAATATCTAGTTTTGGACTTGCTTGGCTATAACTCACTCAACTCTGGTTTAAGTTTATCTTTTGAATCCATATGTTGTGACCACAGCAAGATCATCCCTCTTTTTCTTTGGTTGTACCCTTTTCTTATTGTTCCCCTAATTTTCTGTCCCTTAAAAAGCCTAATCAGCCCTGAGCTACTATTCTGCTTTGCCCAATCATTCCCAAGTTTGCATGGTCACCTTGTCACTATCTGACTACMTCTCCTGCTTTTCTTTTGTCTAAGGCTTCCAAGAATTCCTCTTTTCTTAAGCCCTCAGTCCTTTCCTTCATTCAAGGTTGCAAAATTTTTTAACTATCTGAACCAGACAATCTACTAACCTCTGTTTTTTCATGTGTGATGTGGGATTTTCATGATGTGCCCCAGCAGAACTTCATCCAAAACTAAAGTTTATCCTTCATTAAACCTTAGCAGGAAACTGAAATGCAGAATATCTGAAAAATTTGGGTTTTGTGATGGACAAGATATTTTGCTGCTTCTCTGTAGGTGTTGTGCTCARTTAACACTGGTTCATTCCATACTCCTTTGCACAGTCTTTCTGTGTGCTTTCTCTGTGTCATTGTGTTGTGCTGCTGTTGCGACTTTTTTCCTTCCTTCTGTGACATTCTTTCTTGTTCAGAATGCAACTCTAGATATTAGAGAAAAACATTTCATGCAGGTGATTAGCATCCATTTAAAATGACAGAACCAAGTGAGGGATACACCTTTTTAAAGAAAAAAAATGTATATATATATGATCAATTATTTGTATTTAAAATACTCCGTAAACCTAGTCCAGATCATTCTGAAATTAATTAAAAACTCTTCTGATAGCTCTAAGTATGTCACATATAGCCACACACAGTTCTTGGCATAGTGTATATTGTTGATGATGTTTGCTCCAGAGAGACTGAAGTCAGGGCGGAGGTGCATTCACAAATATGTTCAGCACTGCCTTCCATTCCACTTATCCAGGAGTGGTATGTCACATCCATTTCCTATGAAAGCTATTATCCACTTCTATCTGGGCCTTTTCCTTGACCAGGAGCACTGAGGCAACCACCACCTTACGTTGCCATCCTCCTCATGCTTGCCCCCAGAGCTCTGTGATCATCTTTGATATTCTCAGGATTTACCCTGGTCTTGTCATTGGTGCCCACATACATGAATAGCAAGGGAGAAGAGTCGGAAGGCCAGATGAGCCTATGCAGTCTTTCTGCAACGTCATGAATCTGGGCTCCAGGCATCAGCAAACCTCCTTGGATGATAGGTGCCTCTGTCCTGTGGAGGAGACAGTCACCAACTGTTGACTGTCGTCTAGCTCTTCCTAGCTCGTATCCTAATCTGAACAGCTAGAGCTGGAGCCTTCCTCCTGTTGCCAGAATTTACAAGCTTCCAGCTTGCACCCCCCTGTAAGTTAATATTTACTTCCTGCTCCTGTGATGTTTTGTTTAAGGTGATTGCACCAGCAGGGGCAAAGAGTTGTGTCCTGTGGCATATGAACATCGCTGGTGGACCTCCCTTTCAGCACACAATTCATCTTGTCCCATTGTGCCCCTGGCACATCCATTGCCATGCTAATTGCTTCACTCCTGTTTGCCCATCCTACCTGAGGTGATCCTAGTTATTGGTGATTTTTAGGTGCAGAGAGTGAGGAAACCCCATTTGAGCCTGCTTCAACCTTTCATGAGAGACAGGGATGTTCACTTAATTTGTGAACTCCAGGTCTGCAGCATGCTGCTTCCTCACGTGCTGTAGTCTGAAAGAGCTGCTGCTGATGATGTTTCTTCTCTGTTTATAATAAGACTACATAATACATGTACATTTGCCTAAGAGAAATACATGTATTGAATAAAAATGCTTATGAAAACAATTTAATCAGTGTAGAGCTGTTTTAAATGCAGATGAGTCAGGCCTTCCCTGCATAGGATAAGAACATAAAGAATAAATATGCATAAGCTCTGCTAATGCAAAAGGTCAGACTAAATTAACTTCTATTACAACCTTGAAACTTGATTTATCTGTTTCTGCAAATTCGACTCTCTACTTTTGCCTAAAGCACTGAAAGATCCTATTATACATGAAGGAAAATAATCACAGCTGTCCAAAACCGATTCTCTCACATACATACACTATGTGCCAGAAGTCCATTAGCTGTATACATGGAGCTGCACATCTCCAAGTAGCTTCTGCCCCTAAAATATGAAACTGTGACGGAGTAAATGGGACTACTATTAGTGCAAGCCAGCAGGCATTTCAGACACTGGGAGATATCAACTGCAAACACAAACAGCTTATTCAAAGGAAGAAAACACTTTCTTGAAGACCACATAAAAGTCTAGCCTCGAAGAACCATATATATATATATATATGGGTGGGGATCCAAATGCTCACTTATTCTACACTTCCCATAAGCAGGGTTAATCTAATAAATAAAACAGCCTCTGAAGCCCCAATATTTGAATTTTCAGGTTAATTTTTAGTAATTCATTTTAGCTTTTTGTTTTTTTCCTGAAAGTACTGTCAAAAATCTATCTGTCCCATTTCAGGAGAAATGCTCTCTAACTCTTTGCTATTTTTATGTGGGTAAGGTTACCTGCACCGCTCTTGATTGTGATAAGATGTCAAGGCATTTCTAATACACTGTCATACATGCAGCTACATGCGTTGGAAAGGATGAAAAAGAGACAAAGAGGATCTTTTTGATCCAATGTGTGTCATCACCTTCAATAAGAAATGAAAATGCAAAGTTTAGCTCTTGGATACCATACCTSTTATTGTTATATAACTCCTATTGAAGTTGGTGGTGACTGTTGAGCCTAATAGGTTCCTGTTCCTTTGGGGGGTGGTGGTGGGTGGGGGTTACTTTAGTTATCCTTCAGTGCTTCTGGGAGGGAGCAGTTTGCTGGCTTCCTCCATCTCACTGGAGGAGAGAGATTGGTTTGTACAATGAAATGTCAAGCTCCTGTCACCCCATTAGCAGCCTAATCTTATCTAAGCAGTCTTGAATTTGATGTGTGTTATCTACCTCTTCCATGGCTTCCATGGTCAATGAAAYGTGTCAAATCAAGCTGCCGTATCTCCTGAGACAGGAAGCTTGTCACCATTTTTTTTATTTTTCTTGTCATTCACCTTCTTCAACCAAGCTTTCATTTTTAAGCTGATAGACCAATGATTTATCGGCTTTGCCACGCTTCTTACTATTTTTAGTCTTGTATATGTTGGTCATGCACCCAGTCTGGGGAATTAACTGTTTCTTTTTTCCGCTGTTAAATCTTCGTATGAAGGAGACCAGCCTAGACTAGTTGTAGTACTCCCTTTGAGAATACATATCTAAAAAAAAAACAGCTATCAGCAGTGTTTTCTAGATTTCATTTTGACTGTGTTTGTTATGCCAAGAAAGAAACAACACTGGTGCTTTGTCCAATACCTTTTAGTGTTTCTAGTTGAGTAAGGAGCTGGTTGTAGCTCTGATAGACTGAGGAAGGAAGGAGAAGATGCATGATAAATTCTCCTTTCTGTGGCATGATATGGATTTACCCCAGACAAGATGGCAGTAATGAGGCAAAAAGCAATAATAAAAAATAGTTTCCTGAACCCTATCCTCTTCACCCTAATAAATTCCACCAGAATATGACTAGATGTTTGGAGAAAGTATTGTGTCAAAATCACAACACAGATCAGTATATCCCTAAATACTAAGTTCAGAAAAGAATTGAAATTCACGTCTATGGTTTGTGACTTGGGTTCATCTCTTTGCAGTAAGCTTTTTTAAATCCTGAAGAGTTAAATGGTTCAGCTTACAGGACTTCACTGACTTGAGCAGCAGATCCTTTAGTAGTGAGTCTTCATTTTAGACTATGGCCTTCCAAGATTGGTACATGTATCAACAAATTATTTCTTTCTTCTGCTTTAGCTTTGTGCAGAAGGTGTTGTTTGGTGTGTGCTTTTTGTTTTTTGTTTTTTTTTCCTAATCAGTGTAGATTATGAAATATCATGTTAATTTAAATTGGAATTGGTTGTAACAAGGTCCAGATTAAAGGAAGGACTGACATCTACAAATTGAATACTACAGTGCCCAAATGTCTAGACTACAGTCAGGAAGCCATCAAGTCCACCTGGACTTGATCAATAGAAAACACACTTTACTAGGGTGTCTCTTGCATCTCATGCCTTCCAGGAGCTTTGGCCTTTTAATTAAGGTTGTTAGGAAAGTTCCCGACAAGAGGGTATTACATAGTGTTTGGAAGAGTTTTCTAAAGTTTCTTTCTTTTAGAATGGTGTAGGTATTGCCCAACTGTTATCTAGCAAGGTAGTGACTGCAACTTTTGGTCAAGATTTGGAAGACCAGAATTAATTCTCCCACCCAGCTTGAGGATATTCAAGGACACATCTACCACACTCGGTAAGAACGTGCTAAACCAAGTTGTCCTTGAAGATGGGCTACAGTTGAAAAAGTCTATTTGAGAAAGAAATCAGCTACCACCGCATTTTGGGAAGTTTCTAGTTCAGATGGGGAAGCTGTTAGAGGTGTTCATGCTTGCTGGAGCTCCAGAAGTGACTTGTATTGCACCGTGTCAAGCTTTTGGATATCCTGAGATGGGAGTTATGCATCAGTTGCTTCTGGCTGGCAATGTTCAGTCCAATATCAGATGCAAAATGACGGGCGTCTGGAGAACTTTCAGACCAAAGAGTCTCTCAAAGAGTTTTTTTTAACCATAATCTCAGACTCAGACCTCAATTATCTGTTTAAATCCCTTTATACATAATCAAGTCATTTTCTAAAAAAAAAAAATCTGACCTTAAATATTGATCTTCCCATTTAAGTTTAAACAATTAGCCACAACATTTGAAATATCAGAAAGTTCAATTTCCTCTGTGGTCTTTTAGGGGAGAGAGTTACCTTGAGAGAACAGCACAAGTATTAAATGGAAGAAATTATCTGCTGGGGGATCTTCTGTCTTTCTTAGAGGGAACTTTAGGTAAGAGGGCTCTTTAATTCAGGTAATTCAAGAAAATGGGTGAATCCCCTCCTCTCTCCACTCCCTCTATTCCATGCTGCAAATTTTACACATGAGTGCTGAAAATAAGAAAATATCAGCTTATATTCCAAGCAAAACATATCTATAAGGCAGGTCTTTTCTGCTGTCACCTCATTCCCTGTATGTGATGTACACAGGAAATTACTGTGGTTTTGACCCTGGAACCGCTCTCTTGGTTTGAGAGAAAAGCCCTCATGATACACTCTTTATAGAGAATTAAAATTGTAAACATCCAAATCATGCTCTAACTTTCTGATATTTAAAGTTAGCCAAGTTATCAGAAATAACTTCTCAATTGTACAGTATCTATTCAGATGAAGCACCTTACACCACTGGAATATTTATCAGCTCATCCAGTCTTTGAAACGGTAATCCCTAATATTTGAGCTTCACTGTTTCTTCACTGACACGTGGAAAAGAATTTGGCCAACAGGAGCACAGTTCTGTCAAGACCCTTATCCTATGTCTCAAAGAGTTATGTTTTGGTAGGAAAATATAATTTAGAATTAAAAAAAAAAAACCTAAGTATTTCCTGTAAGTAATTATCTCTGTGGGTAGTTTTCTTTAACCATACTATACTTTTTAGTTAACAAGGACAAAGCTAGAAGAGTTTTAAAAGGAAATAATATATATATTTTTTCAAATAAGTAACTGACAGAAAATCATAGTGTGGACTTGAAATACTAATGAACTGAGTTTCAAGTGATTAATTCCAACTTAAAAATTTTTTTTTTTCATAAAAAATATAAAATTCAGTTTTCTGACCCTTGGACTTACAAACCATTTGTACCCATGCATAGTGAATGTAAAATACTAGCATTGGTATATATGCCCGTGTTTGTACACATAGGCTGCAAAGCAATGCATCAGAGATGTATCGTTTTCCAAGTACTTCCTTTAAGGCTGATTGTTCAGGGCAAGTAATATGCATGATATAACTGGTGCATGTAACAGTAAGTACAACCTTCTGCAAATTTGGATTCAAAGCCAGTAACTTTATTCTGAGGCTGAACTTTGCAGATGAGTAGTTTATGGTATTTTTAAGTATAGCCATTTCTGTGGTCTGAATACAAGTACAACTGATTCTGTCATGTGACACTAGAGGTTGTACTTTTAAATGATATATTATTACATTTGATTGAGGCAGTTATCTTTCTTGCAAATTATATGTCAAATCAGACAGAAGAGGCAATAATTAGAGGCTATGAGCTTGGAAAATCTGTAGGKTTTTTTATTTATTTTTAAGAAGACATCAAGATTTACAACACATTCTCTGTTCTGCCTCTGTGTAATTTACTTCCCTTTCCCTAATGAACGTTTTTCAACTGCCATACACTTCAATTTTCTTTAACTCTGTCTGTCAAGATTTAAGTGAGATTTATATAGAAAAAAACAAAACTTATCAACAAAGTGGAAATAAATGAAGCTGAGTCAAGTCCATGACATTTTAGGGAAAATGCAGTTGCAAATCAATTTCCTTGAAACGTAGGTTCTGACTCAACAGCATTCACAAGGTCTTGACTAACGGTCTGACCCTGAGAAATGCTGCTCAGACGCACTTTCAGTAACATGGGCCAGATCCCCAAGCGGGTTAAACTGATGGAGCAGTTTGTACAGCCCGAGGATCTTGCCGAATGGCAGCCAGTAGCATTCATGGCATCTCACAGTCAGACAACCAGAAGATAATAAATGTCTTGGGTTCTTTTCAAGGCCAATTTTCCAATTGGCCAATTATGTTTGTAAAAGTAATGTCTTTTTAGACAAATGCAGACCTCTCCAAGGGATCAAGTCAATGGATTAATGTGGACAGATCCTTATAGGTTAAGGGAAAGGGCTTTTAATTTTTAACTCTACTACTTTGAATCATGATCATACAAAAAAGGTGATGAAATCTGACACGGTCCCTTGTACAAACAAGATCATGAATGTAAAGCTTATGATGCCACTGTGAAATTTTAATGCTTATTTATTATGGTTATGATGAAACCTGTATAATAAGATGATAATAATAATGAATAGTCATCAGTGCCAATATGATTCTACTATTTTTCTACATACGCTTTATTGTGGCATTTTGTGTAGCTTGTGTTCTGTGTAAAGAAATGTCAATAAAATCTTTGCTTCCTTTTGTCTGTACTTTGTGAGGTTCTTGATACTTACACACATTACCTAACTCCTTTTGTCCATTTAGGGTGGGGGGACATAATACCAGTGCCAAACAGAAGTAGAATTTTAAAAATGTCAAGTATGAAGCAAGAGAATGAATGAGCTCTGAGAAACCTTGGCCAATTCAGATCATGCCTTTCTGCYTGAAGAATGCAAACCACCTCTGAAGTACTGAACCAGTAATGAATGGAAACAGTTAAATAATCAGATCATGACCTAAAATGCCTTTAACATGGAATTGTTATTGACTGATTTAATAGATGAGGCCTTGAAGCAGTAAAACATCTAAGACAACAATCTAATGAATGCTTGAATACTTCTATAGCAGGCCTTGCTATGCCTAATGTTCAATAATTCATTTCAGGAATGTAATTCATAGCTAGACTTGCGCTCCTCTGCCCCTGTGTGTTGAGGCTGTGGACCTCCTTATATGCCATGGTGCACTGTCACCAGGATGTTACAGAAATCAGGTTCTTTTTTGCTGCTTCTCCATGCCTCTTTGCTATGTCTGCACCAGTTAACTGAACAGGGAAAGGACATTTCTGCCTTTTGTGCAGACAAGTGAGTAGTGACTGCAACCACGTCTGCTCTTTCAGCTGAATGTCTTTGTCGGCATTAACCAGCCTGCAGCATTTTAGACTGCTTTGTAGGTGAGATTGATTGTGAAACCCAAACAGCTTCAAAGTACAGTGAAGATGGCAACGTTTCTGGACATATGAAAAATTAGACACCCAAATATTTCTCCTAGCTGAAAAAGAGGCAGTTAGTTACAAATGTTTTAACATTTAAATGGCAGAGCTTTTGTGGATTGCTATTAGATCTGGGCATCTGAAGGACCCTTAAATGTCAAAGTGCCTAGACAACCTGAAAAATGTACTTAAACTTGAATTCTGGTGTTACACAACAAACTTCCAGAAAAATACGTCTGTGCTTAAAATTAGTCACAGATTTGTGGCAACAAGACTAGCATTTATTCTGTCCTTAGATACTAACAAGGCTAACCCGCCTTGTAACTATTAGCCCAATTTCACCCCAGAGATATTTAGAGATAGCTGATGCCATCAGCAGCATAGTGTGGTACGACAGGMTGAATCACTGGGTATCATTCTACACTAGCGTTGGCTGTATAGTTCCCTGAAGGAACTGCATAAAAAAGAGGAGTCTCCCTTAGATCAGGGGTCTATCAGAGTCTTTGCTTTAACCGAATGCACACAGCAGTTCAGAGTTCAGGGCAACTTGTCTGCTTTTCCATAAGCCAGTGGAGCACTGCTCATAAGAACAGGGTCCACAGAGTGGCAGTGCCATTGACTTCTCGATAACCTTGTTAACTTGCATCATTTCTCCAGAACTGAGTTCCCATCACCTTTCCTGCCCTTCAGGAGACTGATTCTAGCACTTCACATCTGTTCTAGGCCTGCTACCTTCCAACACAAAGGCTTGTGAAAGAAGTATTTTCATTTATTTAAGTCTTATGCTTAACAGGGAATAAGTGTAAAAAGGACTGTGTAGAACTTGTTTTTTCCTCTCATTAGGTCTTTGGGTCAAACCATAAGAGGTCTTGAGTGTCTTAGGCAGCAGCAGGCTTTCTCTCAAAATTTGAGGCTAAACAGGTGGAGGCAGCAGGTAGCAAAGAAGAGGCTGGATAGAAGATATCTGTATTTACTTCAAAGGAAGGAAGCAGCGAAGAAGAACAGCGTGCAGTCCTAGAAGAAATTTCCCAGTTCTAACGAGAGTTGTGCACTGTCATTGCAGACAGTTCGGGGGGGAAGGGAGGAGGTGTCTTCYACCAGTGGTGGCTTCCAGAGTCCCCAAAATACTGCAGATCTGTGRAGCAGCTGATGAGAGCAGGGTCACGGAGAGGGGACCTGTGAGGGGAAAAGTTAGAGGATTTCTGCCTTCCTGTTGCAAACTGATTAGCAACCAGCAAAGCGTTGGTGTGTCTGTGTCTGTACAGATAGTTTGTTTTTTTTTTCCTGTCTCGCTTCTCAATGATATCAAATGGCAAAGGCAGCAGCAGCAGGGAGGGGATAATTAGTGCATCATTTAAATGTGTTTGCCTTTTACCTTTGATGATAATTTCATTCCACTCTCACAGGCAGAAAATGAATGGGCCTCACCTGAGTCCCAGCAAGTCATTTGTCCATCCTCAAAATGCTACAGGAGCTGGCATATTTTCCAGGATTTGGCAGAATGAAGTTCAGWGCAGTCCAGATAAGCAGTGGCATACTCTCATCAAGGTCAGGAGAGACCCATTGGCCCAACTGTTCTGGAAAGCCAAACCAATGCCAAATTCATTATGTATGGCCCAAGTTGGTATTTGTAGTCTCTTATTTTCATAAGCACTAAATTCACCTTATTATTCTTGTAAGTTAAAATGTGGTACCATATGGTAAACTATATCCTCATCATACTTTAGCATTCTGCTGGGGACTCCCAGTGAAGCAAAGTCACTGATTTGTAGCAGTGACTGTCGAAGATGGGCTAGGCGCTTTCCAAAAAGACTCATGGTACAGTCTGTGCCCTGGTTAGATTTTGGCCTGCATTTCAGAGAAATTAGGGTTTTCTAACTAATAAAAGTCAGAAGTTTGAAAGTCAGGCCACCGTTTCCTAAAAGGCAATAGACAAGTGCCTAAATGGGGAAAAAGTTTCTGTTTAGCCCTTCTGATAGTTTCTTTTGGGAATACACCAGCAAAGGCTATGTATGCCCTTTAGACGGTTAAAGGTGAGTCACAAATATCTCCATGGTGGAAGTGAGTGATGTAACATGACTTTTTCATGTCTTTTCAAGAAGAGGTCCAGTCAACACTTATTTCCTTTGTTGCTGGATGGCTAAAAGGAAGCGGGCAGGCTAGTAAAATGTTTCTGTACGCAGCCCAAAGTAAATCTGGACCAAAGCCTCTTAAACGCCTGGAAGCACTGTGCATGTGCTATGGCATCACCCTGTGTATGGAGGGTTTTGCTCATGTCCCCCCAGACAAAACCTTTATCTGCAGCTGTAACCTGCATTCCTTCCCATAATACTTGTATCCTAATTTCTGTTTCCTCTTCCCCGCTAACCTCCCCACTAACACAAACACATCCTTCCTCCGCCTGTTACCAAGGATAGCACACTGTACGCTGTTTGGTGTGCGACAGAAAATTGGCTGTAAAAGTCAGCAGACAGACCTGAAACTAAAGAGACTGAATTAGTGCAGACCCAAACACCTATCGACACAATCAAGACTGCAATTAGCAAGCCAATAAACCAAAAATGGTGCACTGGAATTTGAATTCATTACTGTGCTGGAATTGATGCCTAATTACTCAGCAAAAGAATGAGAGCGTGGGCTCTTCCACGTTTCATCCTTTCAGGTGTCATTGATCAGACACTGATGTGTAGAGGGTGGTGATATTAGCAACCTGCTCTTCAGCTTGGATGGTTCCTGAGGACTCACAGCGGCATGATTAGATTTTCATTATCATGCCCCAAAGAGCTTTCCTCTCCAGTTTGCATCAGAAAGAGTGAGACACACTTAGGTGCACACACACATGCGCATGCACACAGACTCTCCTTCAGTTACAGCTAATTCTGCTGTAGGCTTATGTCCAAATAGGCCAGCTAATGGCTTCATAGTCATACAAAATTGACCACATTTAGAGTGGCAGATGAAGCCTGGGCTGCACTTTTCTTCCTTGAGCCATGAAATTGCAAATAAGAATCAACACCTAAACTGGAACTGTTATCTTTCCTCTTTGCTTCCCTATTCTCCCTCCTACTGAATGTCTACTGTGTTTTGTCTTCAAGCTCAGCCATTAATTAATCATTAGTAGCAATTACTGTTCCTGCATCTAGGAGAGATTAATCCCATAGGCAGCATAAAGTGGGGTTCAAGACAATGTTCCTTAGGAGGACTGCAGACAATGATTGTGTTATTCTGCAGGAAAAAAAAAAAATTAGAAGTTTGTCTTGTATTGTGCTATGGGGATAGATTAGCTCAGCTTCCACTGAACTGGGCTGCATTGGCTTGTTAGACAAGCCTGGTGACCGCTCTACCAAATTTCAAATGATATTGGTGGAATTTGGGATATTAAAATCATAAAATCATCTTGCTTTAAATTGTCCAAGTTCTTGCTACAAGCATGCCTGTTGCCTGCTTGTGTAATCCAAAGCTGCTGTGAGTTTTTTAGCTGCAAAGTTATTTAGGATTACACAGTCAGATGTTTAATGTGGAATGTATACATCAGTATCTCTCCAAGGCTGCACGATGCTGAGCTAACCGTAAGTAAGCAGCAGGCAGTTCAGAAAGAACATCCTTAAGAAGCTTTGGTAAATCATAAAAGCAATCTCTACATGGCAAGGAGACATAGCTAGTCAAAACAAGAGCTATTTTAAATCACCAGTAATAGTAATCGGAGAACCTCTGTCTTGTTCAGCCTGGGTTAGGTGTGAGCTCTCCCGGGAGCATCACAGAGATGTGACCATGAAGCTGCCATTCTTGGCTAGCTTGTGAGTGTTTTTGACAAGTGATGTCTTTGAAAGGGCTAAACAGGCAGCAGATCTCTATTTCTATTCTCTACAGCAAACTTCAGATCCTGTATAGTGCCTGTATGGCCATATCATTTCCTCCATGGCTGAAATTCCGCTGACTACCTGTGACACACCACTAGAGGGGCATCCGGGATTCTTTCGGATTCTGGTGTTAGTTGCACTGAACTCAAGAGAACATCAGTTTTATGAGTTTATTAGAGCTAAGCGCTTCTACACATATGACAGACACTGGACAGCACTAAACAATTAACACCAGACAATCTACAAGTGTAATAAAGCTAAAAGGTTAGTAAAGAACTAGAAATATAACAGAACTAAAAACAGAATACACATATCAGAGCTCTATGGTTAAGCCACAGATGCATGGTACAATGGCTGCTCTCGCCCTTTCCTTATCATTATGGGCCACCCCTCCAGTATAGTTTTCCCCGGATTATTCTCACCAAGCTCGAGCCGTGCCAGAATGATTCAGGTTCTCCCTGGCAGTTGGCATCAGGGGCATCCCAGCTGATGGGTGGGTTGCTGGGTCCACAGGCCAGCTGACGGTGAGTCCAAGTCCACACACCAGAGGTATGTGGCTTACTTGCTTTTATCCTCCCCACACTTAGTTCATTATTCAATCAAACAGTGCCAGACCACGGTTACACAGCAGAACCAGTGGCCTCAGCCAATAACAATATGGTCAACAGGGTGATCAACAGATAACAGTATGCATGGTCAACAAGTAAGCCAATGCAAAGTTCCACAGTACATAGATGCTTACAGTGTGAGTCTGCAGTGTCACTTCCCTTGGCTGATCAGGTTTGCTCAGCACTCATGGGGTCATTGGAGGGCTACAGCAACCCCCACAGTGTGGTGACCCCAGCCGTGGTGCACCTGGGATTCCTAAACTCTTGGGGAGCATCCTGGAGCAAAGCCCTCATCTATGGGCTGCACCATCCTCAGTCCCACGCTTGCCTGTGTGGCRCCTATCACTAACCAGGTGAATCAGTGGGATGTCAGTCCCAGCCCGGAAGAACCTGCAAAATCATTTTGTACATGACACACAGGATGGCCTCTGCAACTGGAAAATTTCAGAAGGAAAGCGGGAGGGAAGATAGTATTGTCTCAGTTTTTGTTACTTTTATGCTGGCTTCCCAAGTTGTAAATAACTAATAAATGCCTTTAAAAATCTCGGGAACTGATAATCCTACAGTCAATGGAAAGTCGCAAGAAAACCCTGAACAAGGGGTTTCTTGCCCTTGCCAGGCAGCCACAGGATGTCAGTGTTGGTTCATACAAATGCAATGAATGCCATTTCCTTGGCTGTGATTTCCATGCTGTCATGGAATAGGAAAGGAGGGCGAACACCAAACACCCTATCCCAATATCTCTGTGACCATGTGGTGACTTTCTAGGTTCCTCCATGGGATGACAGATGTTCAGGGAGCAGGGACTCTTTTTCTCTCCATAAACTGAAGCCAGAGGACAGAACATGCTCCTGCRATTAAGAGCCTACTCTTATCCCAGGAGAGGTCTATGGCTAGTTCCTTTCTCTGAAGAGGCATGAAGTGTTGTTTTAGGCAAATAATTCACCTTTTTAGTGGTGGTCCAGCTGTAGCTGTTTGATGAMACAGTGAAACAGAAGTGAAGACACATACCACATTGAGGCAGTGATCTTTCTAAAGGGCTTCTCCTTCTACCAGCCTGATTCTACAAGGTTTGTCTCCTGAAAGCACTGGACGCCTAAGGCGTGTGGCCCGGCCAAGGACACACCAATAGAAGTAACCCCAGTGAGGTGGCACAGCGTGCCCAAGATCAGAACCAGGAGCATAACTGTGCGGTCATTAAGATAAGGCTGTGTGCTCTTCTAATGCATGGTTTTGCCTCTGGTAAATCACTTCTCTTCTCTTGACTCCCATCATGCACCTCGAGTACATATGAATCAGTGGTCTTTTTTTTTTTTTTTTTTTCTCCCAGGGCAGCATATAATTTCACTTATAACTGGAAATTCAGACCCAGCACGTGTCAAATTTAAGCTTAGCATCTATATTTTTGCTTTGTGTGTTTTACCTCATGAGTTTCTTAGAAGGTGTCCTCTGAGCTCTTACGAATCTGCGTTCTTTTACAGGCTGTTCTGCTTCTTCTTAGCAAAGCATTGGGCTCAGATTAGCCTACTCTACTATTAAAAAGCACGAGGGCACAGAGCCTGCTGGAACTTAACAGGTAAATTTCAATGGATTGAGCTGTGAACGCAGGAACTGCCATGAGGCATTAGTCAGATTACACCCTGTGCTTCTGCACCCTTTCAAAAAAAATCAGTGGTGAATTTTTGATATGGACATGTCCTACAGCAGAAGGGGAGACTTGTCTGACACCTATGTAGATGAAAGCTTAGATGTATCCTTCTGCCAAACAGCTAATACATACTGAGTTAGAAATGGGAATGGAACAGATCTGCTACTTTCACTTGGCTACTCCAGTCCTGGGTTTCTCCTTCAAGGCTGAACATCTTTAAAATTTCAAGGAATGGCGCTAGAGACCAGATACTGAAAAAGCTTAATCTGTGCTACTGGTAACATGTCAAAGTTCAGCTGAAGGCATATGCTAGATACATATCTTCTTAGGCTTACAGGGTTTCTGATGCTCTACATTTCCTTGTCTACAAAATGATTAATACATGGAGAGAGATTAGCATTGCATTAAAACAAATGCATTGTTAATGCTTATATAACTTCATGTTTTCTCTGTTGCCTTTTTTTTCATAATATGAACTGCTAATACACAAACAAACAAAAAAAAAGCCAAATCATATTTAAATCCTGAAATCCTCTTAAGCCCCTTTAGTAGGAAGCCAGCTGTTGGAGTTGTTATAGTTAAACAACAAGTTTGCATTTTAGATTAATAATAGATTTTTGGCATGATATTTTTTTAAAAGCCTTCCAGTGTGGTCCTCTCTGGAAAAATGAAAGCAGCAATTGGTCCAGCTTTCTTTTTGCTCTTCTGCAACCATTAGTCACCACTCTATCCTTGGCCGCCATCCAATGGCATCACAACAGTTGTCTTTGTGGCTGATGCATTTTCTTCTCTTTTTGCARAGATGGATGCAAAGGAATAGCAGTTATAAAAACTTAGGTCTTTTTAAGCTAGAGGTGTCCTGAAACACTTTGGAAAAGTCTTGGTATTACAGACTCTTCTGCTTGAGATGGAACAAACCCCTTTGCTTAATCTCTGTGCTGGTATYGTCGGCAACCTTGCTGAGGGTGCACTCTGTCCCTTCATCCAGGCCACTGATGAAAAAGTTGAACAAGACTGGACCCAGTACTGACCCCTGGGGGACACCGCTAGTTACAGGCCTCCAACTAGACTCTGTGCCACTGATCAAAACCCTCTGAGCTCTGCCATTCAGCCAGTTCTCAATCCACCTCACTGTCCACTCATCCAGCCCACACTTCCTGAGCTTGCCTATGAGGATTTTTATGGGAGACGGTGTCGAAAGGGCACAGACACTGCTTTCTGCATTATCCTAGGATCTAACTGCTACAGTGAAATTACTCTGATGAGGAAGAAATGGAAGGGGTCCTTTTAGCTGATCTTGTCTTCCACCAGCCTAAAATTGTGAAAGTCACAGCCTGTCAGTGAAAGACTCTCTTCTGGGTTTTCTTCCATAAACAAATAAAAGAGAAAGGAGAAGTTCAGGCTGCTGAAAGGTATCCCAAAACACACAACTCTTCTACCTCTTCTACCTCTGAGCCATACTGCAATGCCCTTCATTTAATCTTGGAAAAAAAGGCTCCTTGAAAATAACGAAGGTCCCATTATGCAGACTCAAATCCCAAACCATACCTCTAATCTCTCTTCCTCTTTAGGACTGGGACCCTATACCTGTGCATTAATTTATTCCAGAATATGGTCAGACATGAGGTGAATGGTGATGGAGAGAAGGACTTTTATAAATATTTGTATTCTGTACTAATCAGTATTTTATAGTCCCCTCATCAGCAGCATGTTCTGAATGTCTTCCTGTCTGGCACACCTCCCATATGAGTGTAAATTACTCAGTAATATGGTCTTCCTCAGAGGAGAACTGAACATGCTGAGYAGAGTGTCGCAGTCCGCGGGAGTGACGGGAATGCATCATACGCATTCACAGAATGCAGGTTCAATTCCATCTTTATTCAGCAATTTGCCCATTTTATAAGTACAAGTATTCRGCRCTCTGGCCCTTGATTTGTGGTTCATACAGATTATGTCACAGGTAGCCAATCATTGCACCGATCACGCACGCAGCGGTCATGCCTTGTACCTTGCTGCTTGTTTAGCAAAGCTGTCTAGCCCTTAACCTTGGTTCCCACTGGCTTCTGCTAGTTTATCTGT
>NW_020450763.1:0-145218 GCF_003343035.1 Apteryx rowi
ACTGTGAGGGTGACAGAGCACTGGAACAGGTTGCCCAGAGAGGTGGTGGAGTCTCCTTCTCTGGAGATATTCAAAAYGCGCCTGGATGCAATCCTGTGCAACGTGCTCTAGGTGACCCTGCTTGAGCAGGGGTGTTGGACTAGATGATCTCCAGAGGTCCCTTCCAACCTCAGCGATTCTGTGATTCATACATTGGAGGTACTCAATTAATTGCAAGCCAGAGCACACATTTTCTGAACACAGCCTTCAATGGATTTGCCAAAGTAATAACTATAATGGAAGTCAGAAGCTTGGACATTGCTTTAAAAACTTGATCTCTAGTTACATTAACTTAATTTGAATGAAACATTTAATGACCTAATGGGTATCACATACTCCATAAATAAAAGAGAAGTGAAATGTGATTTGTCTCCCAGAAATCTCTCAGCAATTTGCAGAATTTAGAACTATTCTATGGCTAGTGGGAGGAAAAAAAAGTAATAAACTTCAGTAGTAAAAATTATCAAAACTAATGAATAAAAAAAATCTACTTAAACTCACTAACAGCAGGTACACACAGCATGTCCATAGCTTTTCAAAAATAGGCACAGAGAAAAAAATTCTTGAAGCAGATATCTTAAAAATTATTAATTACAAGAGTCCTCTTCGTAGATATTGAAGAAAAAAGCTTAGCCATCCTAAACAAATTATTCATTAAACTTAACCACAGGAAAAAGACAGAGAATAATAAAAGAAGTGCCAGCATGGCAGCACAGCAGGCATAAATGAATGAATCATTGAAGGAGAGCAATCTATGTGCAATAAAGATGCTGAAAAATTAAAAAATATCTTACCAGCATTTAACTTGAAAAAATTAGGATGCTAGGCATTGTGCTGGATAATTTAAATACAGCAACTCTCTGCCAAAATCCTTATAAGATAATGTCTGCACTGTATCCTATCTCATAAAGGTAAGATTCACAAAGAACAAAAGATAAAATTTACTTTAAAGTTCAGTGTCTCCAAAATGATATCCTTATAGTACTATCTCATTTCTGTTAATATGAAAGTCTCCCAATGAGAATTTTGAACACAGATTAAAAACAACCTTCTAGATTTCAGGCTTTCCATGAACTTTCTCCATCATCCTTTCTAACTTTGTATCAATCTATTCTCTTTTCTTTCTTTTGTAATTTTTGTTTGAGCCCCTTCTTTCAGTTTTCATACTTTTCATTTGTTCTTTCCATCTGTCCCTTTCTCAAGTTCTTCCTCTAGTCCAGTCATTGGTAATTTCTTATTTTGTTTTTAAAGTCTTAACATAAAACTTTTTTTTTCTTAAAATTGTTTGATCTCATAATACATATTGTGCTATTGCTTTTTAAGAATATTCTGTTCTATATAGGCTTTTATACAGTCTTATCATCTAAGTAACTGAATGTCTTCAAGAAAATTGCTATCCTGTCTCATATGTGCTGTTTCATCATCTTTTTTTTTCCACTCTGCCCCAAAGTGAAGCTGTTGTTTCTCAGTTTAGCTTATTTTTGTTTGAAGAAACAGGTATTGTCCGCTGAGACAAGCTTAAGTGAGCATATGTTGTCCCTGAAATGGAAAGTAGTGGGATTTGTGGTGGTTTTAAGTGCTGATGGGGAGCTAATTTCACAGAGCWGAATTAGCTTCTAAGAAGATGCTCTTCTCAAGCCAGCTCTGTTTGTGCATCATGCATGGTGAAGACTTTAGGGACTAAGGACCAGGGCAGCTGCCAAGGGCCCTATGTCTTAAGTAAGGCTTTCTTTGCCACAAGGGCACATTGCTGGCCCATGTTCAACCTGTTGTCCACCAGGACTCCCAGATCCTTCTCAGCAGTGCTGCTTTCCAGCAGGTCAACCCCCAGCCTGTACTGGTGCATGGGGTTATTCCTCCCTAGGTGCAGGACCCTGCACTTGTCTTTAATGAACTTCATGAGGTTCGCCTCTGTCCATCTCTCCAGCCTGTCCAGGTCCCTCTGAATGGCAGCACAGACCTCCGGGGTACCAGCCACTCCTCCCAGTCTTGTGTCATCTGCAAATTTGCTGAGGGTGCATTCAGTCCTATGACTATAAGAGTCGATAGTAAAAAAACAAACAACCGCCTCACAACAAAAATAGCTCGAACAGGTATTGAGCCGGTGTCTGTACTACTTTTAAGCCTATTTAAAAGCCTGTGTCTGTACTATTTTTAATTTCCTTCATCAGTCTTAAAGCAAATGAGTCCAAGCTAGATAACTTGTGTGCATTTCCACTTACTATATTGCTTTGTAACATAAAAATATACACAAAAGTGACAATAATACTGCAGAATTTTGTTGCTCACATAAGTTTACTGTATAATTCATGTTCATCCTGAAACCAACAGCTTGCCTTTCACATGAAGTGAACTCATTGGGTAATTTGGTTTTTCTGTAACACTTTTGGGAGAGGTAGCTGTGCAAATAAAAACAGTAATTTTAAACAAGATTTTTGATGTGAACTCTTTAAACAGGCCTTTCCTAGTCCTGTGTTACATAGACACAACAGGCTTTCCTGTCCGTTGTCACAAACACTTCAAAAAGTCTCCTGCCTATCCCTATCTTAAAGAGGATCAGCAGCTGTGCTGCCRTGGTAATTGATCTTTGCTTTTGCTTAAAAGACAATCATTTTAAGTGCTCTAAAATCATTGGATTTTGTTGGAAGGGCTCTAAAATGTACAGAAAAGAGCTAGAGAGGTGAAAGATGCAGGCTTGATGCATTGGCATCAGCTCTTCCTTTGGTTTATTCCAGGGAGCAAAAAGTGCAGTAGAAAGGAGATTCGAGCTACAACCACTGAAGACATGTTTCACGCTTTAATGTTTCTCTTGCTGTATCAAGGGCACATCCACAGCACTCCTTTTTGTGTCCAAAAAGGGAGGTGCGTCCCCTGCCTTCCCACACGCGCCTCTTTGGGGTGATGTGCTTTGTCGGCATCAGTTCTGGGAGACAGGGAACCTGGGCCATTGATGTTGAGCTGGCTTTTGGAGCACTCTWTAAAATTGCTGTTTCATACTACAAAAAAATGCTAACTTAAAATTTTCTTTTATCTGGTGACTCATCCTTTTTGTTGGTACTGGGGTTGCAAACCCAGGTGTTGTGCTTACCCTGGCAGCTAGCCTATGTTGTGCACAGATTGCTAAGTGWTGCCTGGCAATGACTCTAATTAGAGAAAATGAAAGCGCACCGCATGTGTGAAACACCAACTAGATGCGGTGCGCTTTCATTTTGGAAGTGTAGGGCTGCTTTTTAACATATTTCATCTCAAATGGCAGCATTAAATTATAAATTATGGGGTATTTGAAAGAATATTAATAGATCCCGCTTATAGACAATATCACTTCAGTTGGTGCTCTTTCTGTCYGCAAATCTGTGTTAGTTGGATCTCTACCTGCATTAGCTCTGAGAAGGTATGCTAGATTTACCTACTTGATTTTAGATATAATCAGCTTCTACTGCCATTAAACCGCTTTAGGGGGTACCTTAATTTTCTTCATGAGAGGGAGCTTTGTGTAAACTCTCAGCGCTAAAGGGCTTCAGCATAGGCCCATCTTATCTGAACACTACCCTATTGTCTTGAACTTTTTCTGGTGTTAAAAGGGTGAGCAAAAGCATTTTGCACTGAAGTGCCTACTGCTATGCTACCTTAGTGAAGCACATTGTTAAGGACAGCCACTTCAAACTGATGAACTGCAGGTGAGCTTTTGTGCTTGTTTAAATGTTTGCTGAATTTTGTAAAACAAACCGTTGATTAATACCAGGTCAGCTTTCAGTTTGGGAGGCTGAATTTGAACACTTTTTTCATAGCCTTCCTTTTCCACACTACTCCTTTTTGTTGTTATAAGCAGGGAATATAGTAGAATCTTTTTTTCTCTACTGCATCTGAACTCCTCAGTCTGTTACACATATGCCTTTCAGCAACATTTTACCCAGTCAGTACTTTGTATAAAGATTGATGGAAATGCACATGAGAGAGCAGTTTCATTTTTGAACTCTAGTTAGAAATATATTTGAACTGGGTCATGTCAATTTGCTCCACCTGAGCCCAGGCACAGTGCAGCAAGGATAGGTAGAGGGTCAAATATTTAAGTTAAAAAGACCCATGAATTAAAGGATGCCTCACCTTAAATGTGGAAGTAGTGATGGTCTGGAAACCAGTCACTGAAAGCCGGTGTATTTTTTCTTTTCATTGCTTACAAAAGGTCTTTTCTGTGTGGGTGAGTACTACCAGAATGTTTGCTGGGCTGAGAAAAATCCAATACAGAGGTATTTAACTCCTGAGATGGAATCCGAGGAAGGAAAGAGTTAGCTTTCTGAGAGGAGAGTCAGGGAAAACTGATTACTGAAATCATCAGGTGTTATGGATGAGAAAAGCTTATTGAAGAGATCTAATTGAAAGATTGGTCTCTTTAATTAGCCTGAATGCAATTAAAAATTATACATTTTTTAAAAAATATCTTTAATCCATAAGTACTCATTTTCTATTTATTTTAGAGTGCTCTAACAACTTAATGATGATCTTCAGAACCAGCTTTAAATGGCTATAGTTCTAACAGCCATGTGTTGAGATTATGCCAACAATGTTTCTCGGGAAAGGGAGAAGGATTTTAGCTGAAATTCTAACTGAATTTTGACTGAATCAATCCGACAGACTTCAGTGATTTTTTTTTAATACATGTGCAAGCTTACTGTATAATAAGTAAAAGGGGGAGGTAAAATTCAAAAGCTCTACCYGACAGTTATCCTACTTTGCATCTCGTTCAAGTGAAAATGAGCTATTGCTTTTCTTCTTCTTTCACTGCAAAATTGAGGAAGCAATCAACCAAAAGATAGTGTAAACAGATGACCCAAATTTAGGGGAAAAAAATTTACTGTGGAATCCAAGTTAAATGGATGATTGAATCCAAATATGCCCATGTCTTTCCAGTTATAGCTATATAGTTTCACAAATTCCCTTGCCACCCACTATATGAATGACAAATAAATTTTATGTTTATAACTTAACAAAGAAGTATTTAAAATAATTGTAAAAATTAATATGTCACCGTAAAAGATATAGGACAGAAACCTGTCCATCAGCAGTACTGTATCTAGATTGGCCCTAGTTCCTTCACTTGCTATTTTTTTCTAAGTTCTGTAAGTAAGCAAAAATGTGTTATGTTTTTGTTTCTGGTGGATGTTTTGAATAGTTCATGCTTCTGGAAGGCAAAATAAAGTTACAATTCACAGAAACATTGGTATGATTTCAACATGTGGCTGTTAGAAGTATATCCATTTAAAGCTGGTTCTGAAGATGATCATTAATTTGTTACAGTGCTCTATATAAAATACAAAAATACAGGCATCATAGTGCCTTTTAAATATTTAAGATGGCAAATTTGGGGGATGTGCTCTACACTTAAAATGGATCACCACGGCTGCAACAAGCACTCTAGGACTTGCACAATCTTTCTGAAAGAGCTCACCATGCTACCTTTCTAGGCTTTGGAAAAAAATCAGTGCATATCTGGAATCAAGTTTAAGAACTGATTTTAATGAAAGATACATAGTTATAGAGTGGATTTTCTGTCTCTAACCATTGAGCAGTTGGCAATCTTGATTACTGTACCATAGCTTAATGTATTTCTTAAGGGCAAAATTGACCTCTCTTCTGCATTCTTGAGCAGGTTGCCATTTTAATTACCTCTTTCGGCCCTCCAACTTCTTTCTTGCTTAATCTGTGTCCATGTTTTTAATCAGCCACCTGTCACCAGTGGTGCTTTCCCAAGTGATGTACCTATAAACTTTATTACAACTTAAAAGGACACAAGACCAAAAAAGTACCTGAAGCAAAGTCACGAAATAGCAGTGAAGTAAAAAAAAACCTTCTTAAAATTTATAAAACCACTATAGCATAAATATTGATGGTCTGTTTCTCTTTCTACAGTCCAAAGACTCAACTGCTGTTATGATACGTAATCTCACTTTTCTGATTGAATAAATGCTGATTACAGATATTAAAAAACTTCTGAGAAAATCTAAACATGATACAGATGATTGCATATATGAGACATAAATCCAGAACTTCCTACTACTAAACTGCATAAATGTTTCYGTTGGATTAAAGAAAGAAAGAGAGAAAGAAAGAAAGAAAGAAATGATTTTTTCATTGTTGACTAAATAAAGCTCTGCAATTTTTTGTCTGTGTGAAGTCAAAGAACAATGACAATTTAAGCGGCTGGATTTGAAGGTGAATTGATTGGTTTTAATAGCACAGGATTCAATTACTTTGGTATATGCAGTTATGAGCTTTATGTAATTGATATTTGTTACATGAATTATACCATGTTTTTTTGATTTAGGATTAAAGACAGGTTCATCAGCTTAAACTCTTTGGGTCTGAGGTGACTGATCAATGTAATCCATCAGTGATGACTGCCTCATAGAAAAGAACCTGGAAATGTTCCTGGAGCCACCAGGTAAAGATAATGATGAGTCTCTGAGAAAAAGCCAACTGCAGAATCAGTAAATTCTGCAGGAGATGAGAAACCACAGAATAGCTTAGAGCAGAGCATTGTACATCTGCCAAGGGATGACTGATAGTAGAGCAGACTTAACTAATTAGTCAAGCCTCCATCCTTCCCATCTGGAGATTTAACTCTGGTGTGCATGCACAGGCTGAACATTAATAACCAGGAATYGAACTAGAGTGCCTGTGACTCTTAGGCAGCACTTCTATGAGGTGACCCAAAACAGTTTCCTTTTGGCTAGACAAAGAGTAACAATGCTGTGCTGGAGGCAACTGACTCAGAGTTGTTTTTGTCTACTCCACATAGGCTGAATTAAGAAACAAATGAAGAAATGCAGATTTATAAGCCTTAGTTTTCATAGCAATAAGTATGTACTTGCATTGTAATATATATATACCTTCAAGCTGTTTTTAAAAACAGAACTAGATTCTGGAGCAGTAAGTGGTTCTAAATGTCTCCACCAATGATACCTGTAGTGTCTATATCCAGAATTGTGATGTCAGGATCATCCTTGCCCAACTGCTACCTAGTCCATAGATATTCAGTTTACAACTGAGTTCACACGTAACTGAGGTTCTTTTTTTTGCATACGTCAAGAACGCTTCCATTTTGATAGGGTTAAACATCTGCCTCACACCTAACCTATTTTGGGATCAAAAACTAAACTTTTCTGCTTCTTGGGTCAAATAGATTAAGTTCCCACAAAACACAGCTAGAGGAGGCCGAGTACCTTATTTCTTATCAAGCTGTTGAGGGTGAGCTGTAGAAGAGTAAATCCATTTCCCTCTTCTGCCTAAAGGGGACTCAGACCCATATCTGTCATCTTCAGGAAGATCCATTTACCATGAATGATGAAATATTCATCATGCCAAGAAGAAAGAGTAAGGCAAAGTGCTGAAAATATTTGCCTAATAAAATGGAAGCTTAGGCTTTGAGTCTTGTAAAATATTTCTGTAATTTCTGTAATTTTTGTAATTGATATTAGCCAGCTGTTAGCTAATATATGAAAAACAATTATTAGAAGAGGGACTGGTAATCAAGACTCATCCATCTTTGAAAATATTTCAAATTTTTAATAAAAATCTTTGAGTTCCACTTAGACTAGCCTCAAGCTTACTGATTAGAGCACTCCCTATTGAAGCAAGAGACATGTTTGAATCTAGAAAGTGGGAAGAGGATTATGATTATTTCTGCAAATTTTATTCATATGACATAGCATTAGTTCACATGTGGTCTGTAGAACAGTTTCTAAAGGTGTTATATATTTCACAGTCTTGCAGAAATCTTGTTTAGTTAAGCTTTCCATTGATATATATAGCGGAGATAACAAAAGACTGAGCATGCTAGGAGAGGACAGAGTAAAAATTTAAGGTATTAAGTGATCATATTAAAGAGAAATGAAAATACTAGACTCTCTAAGTATTTTCTATCAAGAAGATTCTGTATTATACTTCAAAAACTTAGATTTTTCCCATTTTTCCCATTTTTAGTTGTTGAATGCGAGGCTTTCAAAATTAGAAGGGCTGTTATTGCAAAAGGATAAAGCTGAAAGACAAGAGTGGTGTTTTAGAACTCTGTCTTCAACAAAAAGACTAAATACAGATTCAACATATCTCCAATAGGTTCCTTTTAAGTGCTCAGTCAGAACAATGAGAACATTCTATTTCATTAGTAATAAAAATGGCAAAAATAAAGCACAGAAAATAACTTTTCTAGATCAAGGCAAAAAAAACCCTGACTAAAAGCAGGGTCTAACAGCTCAACACCATACAAGCCAATGAAAGATGTAATTATGCAAAGAGTGAAAGATAGTGCATTAATAAAGCCTTATACTGTAAAGCTACAGTGTACTGTTTCTCTCTCTGACATTGTACTTTCTGAGTGTAGTACTTTCTCTGTGATGATGATAAACTTTTACATTTGATTATTTTAAATGAGGGCAATTGTTGACTTTGAGACTGAAGTCCGGTCTTTAAAAGTGATTATCTTTGCCTTGTCCTTTTTGGTATCCCCTGGAGGGACATATTTTCACTCTTCTTTTATATTTTCATTCTTCAGTCATTTAGTTATGCTCGTACGTTTTGCTAGGTACTACTCCCAGATGTTTCACTAAACCACAGGTTTAGCCTTAATAAAATGGAATCCTCTGTCTTCCTTTTAAAGCCTTTCTTATGCCTTGTCTCAGAAAAGGCAACACAAGAAGCCTTTCATGTTCATTTGGGTCTGATACTTGTACTCCAGATTTTATTTTTTTTTCTCTTTTGGGCTGTCCAAACTGTGTTTGAATTCATTCCACTTGCTTCTGCTAATCACTTGGTTCTTGCCATCATGATTACTGTAAATGCTTATTTCTTTCTGGATTCAACCCTCCCTGACTTCACTTTACTCCCCTTCAAATGCAAAAGTCAAAACTTTCCCACTCCAGGAGAATTCTGCTAACATAAAAAGTAGAATCCCAGTTCTCTCCCACTTTTATTCATCCTAGAATAGTCTTTATGCTGGAAAGTAGGACAACATCCTGTGAGTTTAAAGGTGGCTTGGGTCCTTTCAGAGGATTTTTATTGTTGCAAGCCATACCTGCATAGAATGTCATCTCTCCCATATATTCATGGAGATTCATGGACCCTGGCTGTCGACCATATTTTTTTCCTGTCCCTTTCCCTTTCTTATATTGCAGAAAATGCTGTCTTTTGTTAATCTTTCTTTTTAGTGGTCTTACATAACTTTGCTCCTCTAATTTTCTACCTGTGTCCTTTTCTCATGTTGCCACTGTACATCATTTGCCAGAGATGTCTTTCTCAGCAATTCATTGCTTGTTCCTACTACAGTCATCTCCATGCATTCTTCAGTGTCTCTATGTTTCAGGAACTTTTTCTGAGCTGGTCAATAAGGCTCCTTATTCAGCAGTTTTACAACATATCCATGACTGTCAGAAATACATATCTGATCTATTAGTACTCTTCTCTCCAGCTTTCTTCAGGGTACATGCTGTTTAGAGACAGAAGCTGAGCTTGCTTTAATTTTTGGAAAGTACACCCTACACAATTTTAAAACGTAACATAGTTTTGTTGCTTACTGTTAAACAGCCATTACATCCTGTCCCATGGAAAGCAGTATTTTATTCATGATATATGTAATTCCTTTCATGTGAGTAATTCATGGAAATATTCCTTAGATAAAAAAAGTAACGCCTTCAATAAAGTGATTAAGGAAAATAAGCAGAACAAACCAAATATATTAACCTCAGATTTCAAATGATGCCATCTCAGTAATGCTGGGATGTAAAAGAATGAAGTGTCTGAGATTTAGCCAGGACACAGGGCTCATAACTGCATTCTTGCAGAAAGGTCCATTGAGCATTTAACTATTTACTTGGGGGCCAGGAAGCGATTAAGCTGTTTATGGAATGATGGATTCAGTTAGGCAAGTTACTTTACTCCTCAGTGTCTCTTTGTCATGTCACCTTTTATTTGTCTTGTCCAGTCCTTTGTAATGTCTTTGGCACAGTGTCTGTCTTGGACTATGTGCTTGTGCCAGGCTTTGCCCAATGAGGTTTCCATCTCAGCTGAGATTTTGTCATAGGAAATATCATGAGCAATAGGAACTGTATGTACTGATGTAATTCAGTCATGTCTACTAGATCCTGAAATGTCTTGACATATGCAAACTAGACAAAGCTCTCCTTTGGCATGGTTTAGTGGGTATAATTCTTCCTTCTCTGTTCCATTTGAAAGTCATGGCAGATCATTTATATAAATAAGTAACTTTACAAGTCTTTTGATATATTGTCAAATCCTGGGACAGCTCTCAGTTTAACTGTGGCTATCCTGAAAATCTAGAAAAGAATGTACTGAGAGTAGTAAAGCAAGAAACTATCACATTGTATTAAATACCTAGAATGTGTATGAGTTGTCAACATGAAAATAAACTTTTAATGTGTTTTATCCATTTTACATAATTGATTATAAATCTTAAGATGGATTCTAGGATATTAGCTTATTATTGTTTTATTTATCATTTGGTACAAATCTGTCTGCCATGTTACTGACAAGTAAGAGATCTGGTATATGACTCATTTATTTCTGGAAATATTTCTTCAGCGTATGCAGATGGTGTTTATGGAGCCAATGTAAGGGGTGACCTATTCAAGATCAGGAGATCTGCAATGTCAAAGACTTATCATAGACAGTGTTCTCTTTACTGAACAGAAGAAACATCTTTTCTAGTCTGTTCAGAGGTGTTTGTATTCATGAAGCTCAGAAGACAGAAGCTGTTTACTACTCTCTTGTCTGTTCTAACACATAACTCATCCTTTATGTGGATCTCTTGCCTCAGCTGTTGTCACGGCAACGAGTTGCATCTTTGCTGAAGTTCAGCTAAAGTATAATTTGGAAATGGAGTGGCACAACACATTGCTGAAATTTTATCTGGCCCTACTGTCCTTTTTAGTCAAGTTTTGTCTTAACAACAAATGTGTTCTGCTCTTGCATCTAGGCAACCCACAGAAATTAATAAGGCATATCTGAGTGTTTGTAGAAGCAGCCAAGGCCACCACAGATGTTAGTAAGAGACCAGTTATTTCATACGTACAGTAGCATTTTTCCATATTTGTAGCTTAATATTCATATTTTACTGCATTCTGTGTAGTCAGCAAATAAGAGTTTCCCTGACTTTTCTCTACCATGCATTATTCTGCGTTTTAGCCATGGCACCATCACTCTATTCATTTCTCTCATATGTATATATAATGCTGATAAAATACCAGGTTACAGAAAAATGACATAATGTTTCACAGCTAAGAAAGTGTGCAGTATAACCCTTTTCCCTCAAACTTTACAAATTAAAATTTGTTGTTTAATTCATGATTTTTTGCTGGCTTGTGCATTTCTTATGGAGCAGGCTTTTTGACACACCATTGCTTACAAGCAGGAATAAATACCAGATAAATGTTTATCCTTCTGAAAATCAATCCCAAGAGAAATCAGAGAACAATAATAGTGGTACTGGTGAGTTCAGTTTTTTTTAATTGTTTGAAAGATCATAAAAAGATTCTGCTGTTTCAAGGTTCACTCAGTTTGATTTACAGTTGTGAAAATGCAACTTTATGTTGCAATATACATTGACTTGATCAGTGCAAATATAAATTTTGCACTAAGGGAAAAATTTTAAGAGAAATGAAAGGGAAAAAATATATGCTTATGAAGTTTTTGTGGCTTTTGCTAGTGTTCTGTTTCTGATATAAGGGATCTGTAAGCTGATCAGATTGTGAGTTCATGCCGTTTGACAGTTTTCTATACTGGCTTTATAAACTGAATGATATGAAGGCCAGGACAGATTAATTCAGGATTTGGGGAAAAAAAAGCAGCAACTGCCCACTGTGACTCATTCAATATGGTCCAAGTGAAATAACTTTTGCCATTTTAGGAGGAAGTTGCACAATAYAACTTCAAAACATGGGCTGAGTTAACAGCTCAAGGGACTCCAGTCTTCCTTCCCCTGCTGCCTTTTCCTCCTCCTCCCACTTTCTGCTGCGGATACCCCTGCCTCCCTTGTGCTGGCCCTTCTGTGATCACATGGCAAAACCATTAAGTTACTCATTTTCTGTTTTTACCTACCAGGTTAGTTTGCTAGTTTTCTACCAATTTCCTGAGAGAGATCTAGAAGCAAGAGCATATATGAGGAGGGCAAAGAGAGATTAGCAGAATCTCCTCTTTTGGTGGCAGTAAACTGTTACTCAGCTATACTGAAATGTCTGATGTCATCCGTAATGAGCCCTGCTACCTCATAGCATATATGAAGTGAAAAAAACACGCCTTGGAGTTGTCTTTCATTGCTGTTGAGAAGGACTTATGGATTTAGAGGTTCTTCCTAGAGAAAAAGATAATAAAAATTAACTAATCCTCAGACTTAGACAGCTACTTTTTTTCTGGATCATTCTGCAGAGCTTCCTGCTATAGACTACACAGCTCAGGTCTGTACCTARTAGAGCAAAACCACTAGTGACATTTTACTTTTGACCAGCAGCCAAACAGGGAGATGTCCAGGATATTATTAATATGCAGACAGAGTTGGATGTGACCCTGAACAAGTTTATTAATAAGCTTGCACAGCAATCGATGATAGAGCATGTGTGGAGAAATGAATTAGACTGGGAAAAAACACTTAGGTGGGAGGAGGAAGAGAAAAAGGGCATAGTTATACTCTGCTTTGCTCAGTTTTCCTATCCAATTTTCTGAAACCATGGCAAAATCCTCACAATTTTCAGAGAAAGATTTGTGCACATGGGGCCATAGCCAATATCTGCTGAAGACAAAGTTCCCTTAAGAACGTGTAAGGCATTTGGGTCTAACAGACAAGATGTCAGCAGTAGTTGCCTTGTTGGAAAAACTAAAGAGTCCATATCTTCAAGTTATATAATATAGATGTGAGAGCAAAGTTATTTTCATCTTTTGTGATTTTCCTTAAATAAAGATAATCTTCTGCTTTGGCCATAAATGATCTTTGAAAGATTGTTATTTTGTTTATACTATAGAGTTGCTGAATACAATATTGGTGATTAGCATTGGAACAGCAATTGTTTCACAGTTATGACTGTAGGTATTTCATATGCCATTTTGAATCATTGTAAGTATTCCATGAGAAATGGAGTTGCTAGAAAGAATACTCACTTTCAAATCTTTAAAAAAAAAGGACAAGTGGTTGTCCTGGTAAAATAGCCACATTTTAGAATTTTGTATTTTCTGATCTGCTGACGTAGATAGTATGTTATAGATCAAACCAGAGAGCTGGTTCTCTGTGGGCTTGCTGTAAGAAGGGAATATGAAAAGACCTATCTATCATATGACCTGCTTTTCTGCCCATGCATCTGTGAGGAGGCAGATCTGATGTCTTTCCTTTTCACAGTCCAGTACTATGGCCAGGCTAAGAAAACCCACCAAGAAGCCTGACCGGTGCCTAAGGAAATCTCCCAGAAACCTCAGTGAGCCAGATATGCCTATCTCCCGCCAATCCTCCTCAGCGCAGGAACTGCAGGTGATGTTCTGATTACATAATATTTAATGCCTATGCCTAGAAAAAAAGAGTGAGACAAAGAAACCAGTCATGTTTTCCATGTCTTCACATCTGCCTATGTCTTCATGAACAATGGAATAACGAAGCATAGTTTGCTAAAGATGTGTGTTGCATTCAGATCATTAGCAGTCTGATACAGTGAGTCAAAGTTTTCCCCATGCTTGGGGCATTCATGATGTCTCTCGCCACACAGATTTTATGTGATATAATAAAAGCTGAATGCATTCTGTGCTTATTTGTCCAAACTCTCTCTCTTCCACTGTGTTGCTCATTGTAAAATTGTAATATACCTGTTTGGATTATTACTGTTTGCCTAGTTTGGTTAAAATTTGCAACAAGTTGAAAAGTGATTATGAGGGTACTGCTAGACAAATAGATGAATATTCCCACTTGGTTGTGCAGGCACATATTGCTTCCTTAAGAAGCCAGGCTGAAAAAAAGAAGCTATTTCAGTAATTTGTGAAATGGCAACCATGGTAACTCTTTAGTTGCTACTGTCAACAAAATATTTTTTTTTATTAAAATTATTAGATTTGCTGTGTCAATTAACCAAGAAGCTGTGCAGAAAGCAATGCTATTACTGCTGTTAAGCAGTGGGATTTTGGCCAAGATATTTTTACAGTGACCGATTTGTAAGCCTGACTCTGCAGTACATCCCTCCATTTCTTTAATTAACTGGAAAGGTAACATCCTCTAAATGGAATAYGGGTAGCGCAGTCTAGATTGTCTGCTTGTGCGTAAGGCTTACACACAAGGGCAAGGGGTGCAGAAAGGGCACAGTGGCTTTGGATCTGGCCCTGCTGAAACCTTTCAGTGATTTACTTGGTTCAGCCTTAGTAGGGTGAGCACAGCACAGCACTGAGCTACCGCAGCTTTACTGAATCCAGTTGTGTTTGAGCTGGGTGTGGCCAAAGCTCTCTTGCATCCATGCTTTTAGGTGTCCCAGACAGGGTCCTGATAGACTTAGTTTGACCCTGAGGTAACACTCGTGAATAGCCAGTAAGAGAAGCTAAACATCCTGACGTGTCCTGGATCTTGCTTTTGCTCTGAGATACACTACTCAGGGTGATGAATTGAGGCCTCTCTTCATTCTGTCAAACAACTGATTAGAGCTCACTTTTTGCTTTTAGCCCTGTAATTGCCCCAAGATGTGGAAGATGAATATTCAGTGACTTCTCAGAGACTGAGTTAAACCTCAAATTTTCTCTTTCAGGAGAGTAGAGTAATGAGGAAAGGCTGAGCCATCCGGGCTGGCTGGACTCTCCACTCTTGTTGCAATGGAGCATTATGTAACAAATAATTTGATATTCCAGAGAGAGGGAACATGATGCTGAAGCCTAGTGATCAGCAAAATTTCTAGAGAGAAAGACAGACCTAGATACTGATCCTTTTTCCTAGTTGCTCAAAAAGGAAAAAATTTCTGATCCCTGCTAGGAATGCATGCTAAGCATTTGCAAAGTTCATGAACAGGATTTTTCAGATCACATCTTGTGCTTAAGAGCCATTTGCTGAAAATGTGCTTAAATCCTCTATACTTCTTTTTAAATACTTGGATATTCTGCTACCTCTGGAGCAAAGGTGAGCTCTTGTGCAATTTCTGCACTGTCCATAGCAGACTGGGCCAAGGAGGAAGAAAAAGACTGGCACGTTGTGACGGTGTGCTCCTTTCCCCCCACGATGTGCTCCCTCCCCCTCAACCTGACCTCCCCGTAAACAGCATCTAGACAGGGGCTAATTGAGCGTGTGCCAACTAAGACCCGTCTAGCATGCAAGTATGACTATGAGTCAATCATCTCACCCCCATAATTAAGGGGCAGCCCAGAGTCCATGGAGCTCTCCTGCACGGCAGCGAGCTGCACTCGAGAGCAGGGACACCTCTCAAGGTTACTCCTCGAGGTTGAGAAATTCCTTACCCACGACAGATCCTCGATAAGTGATTAATAGCATGCTGAACTTTCGCGAACTTCGCGAAACTTTGCTGAGTTATGTCTCTGATTAATTGCACACATAATCCCTTAGATATAAACTGTTGACCAAGTCTGGGACTAGGATTGGATCCAGCTGCACCCAGGCTCCTCCGAGGGGGAGTTTAGAAAGCAAGCGGGTCCAGTCTGAACCTCATGACTCAACGGGAGGGTCCCCTTCACACATACTCCTTTAGACATGAGCTGTTGACCAAGTCTGGGACTAAAATTGGATCCAGCTGCACCTAGGCTCCTCTCAGAAGGAGTTTAGAAAGCAAGGGGGTCCTTTCTGAACCTCGTGACTCAATGGGAGGGTGTCTGTTGCGCGTGCATCTGACCCTGTCCTTCATGCGTAAATAACTGAGTGAACCTTGCCAATCGAACCTCGTTCAATCATTCTTACTTACAATTGAACTTTGTTAAGTTGCTATCTTATTGCAATAAACATATGCTTCCCTCTTACGAGTGAAGTGCATCACTCCTCCGCGACACATTTTGACTGAATTGACACCAGCTCCCTTTAAATGTGTGATAYTGGGCCTTTCTGGAAAGACTTTTACTAGTCACAATGATTTGGGGAATTTGTTCTTGCCGTAAAGCACAATGGGATGCATGGTGGAAAACTTAATCATATTGTCTATGCTTATTCATGTGAGTAAAATATCATGGAAGTTAAATCAATCATATGCTTAAATATCTGCAGAATTATTTTGGCCTGGCAGATAGCAATCAACACCATTAGCAGAATATCAGTGGACTTTTTTTTTGAATATGACATGTTTATGAAGTTGACTGAGTGTAGAAATATTTCTTTTCTTGACAGTTAGTAAAGACTCTTATCACTACTGAATCCATTTTAAAACAGGGATACTGCCTTTTCCTATTTTTAATTGCTTTTTTTTTTTTTGCAGTTCTTTGTGAAGTATAGCAGTAAAGACTAGATCTTTGCAACTAATTGGGAGTGTAATTTCTAATTAATACATTGTATTCCTTAGCAACCAAAACATCACTAGAAACAGTTTGGACCAACACTAATGACATCATCTAAAAAGATGATTTGGAGTGCTTACAAAAGATGATTACTGTAGTAGATTTCATTTATAATTGCATAATATGAAAGGAATTGCTAGGCTGTCAGAGAGGAATATCATAAAAGTAAGCTATTCATGAAGAATATGAGAGGAATAGTCAAATATATCCAGTCTCTGATCTTTCCTCCCCATCCCTCCAAGAAGGTTTTGCTTTGTCTAACTTTCTCATCGAATTTTATTTTGTCTTACAGGTAGTTTACTAGAAAAAAAATCACAATTCAATACAGTGTTCCCTGGGGTTTCATTTGGCACTTCTGTAGGTGTTTCCTCTGTGCTGTTTGAAGACTCACTATTCACTGCTACATATTTCTTACTCTGCAGTATCTGGTACTCCCTGCTGGCTCCAGTAATAGCATATCAGCCTTTTCTTAGTGAGTAGTGAAATTGTAAAATTGAATGTTCTAGAACAGCTTGAAACATTATCTTGATTTTAACAGAACTCTCTGCAGTCCTGTACTCTAATGTGATAGTCTCTATTTTATATTTTTAAACTTATAATATGATTTAAATACTAGCTGATTTTCTTCTACAGAGGATATTACCATTTGGTTGTGCTAGAAGAACATTTACTTACAGGGCAAAAAAACAGTGGCATCACTAGGAAAACAGAGTTGGACCTGCTGAAAGCAGGGTCTTGATCTAGTTTGGCTAGTATACATAACATTTGTGAAATAGGTAGCTCCTGGACCTTGGGAGAAAGCTCGGAAAAAAGCACATACATATAGGAAAATGAAATGTCTAATTTAATGCAGTAAATCAAAAAAAATATCATAAAAGTAATAACTAAAAGTATTAAAGGCACTGTGTGGGCTTAGTTGAGTTTGGAGGTTCATTGCTCAGTGCACCATATAAATACATATCATGGCTCAGTTTTAAATGCAAAGACATGGAATAAGAGCAAGAATATGTTAAGCCCATCTTCAGATCTCCAGCATGGAAAGCAGAGACTTGACTACACAGAAACTGTGTTTTGGAAAAATAAAGTTTTTGGAAAGTTCTTCTGGAAGAAAGTAGGTTTGGAAACTAAATTCAGGCTCCTTGTACTCTACACTAGTAAATTGTGTCGGGATGTATCTCCTGAGAATGCAATATGGTCTTCCACACAGTTAAATTGTTAGAAAGATCCTTGGCTTGTTCCTGGCCTGTGCTTCCAGCTTCGCCAGAATTCCTCCAGCCTCTTTGGGAACTTCGGCCTTTGGGGAATTGTAGGGTCGGATGGGTAGCAGGGATAAATAGTGGGAGATGCTGCATTTTATGTACCCTGATACTATCAAGATTGATATATTTGCCCTGCTATGTTTCATTTACAGGACCAAGAGGAATGATGTAGGCCTCTGGATGGCTTTTGCTGTTTTACTGTGTTGGTGAGGATGTCTTGTCCTTTTTCTTCATTGTGAAATGAGGTTGTTTGTTTTTTGAAGCAAAGCCTGTTAATAGTTTATATTTGTATCCTCACCTCTGCAGTGACAGAGTAGCTGGCTGGTGTGATAAGGGTCGTAGCCAGGTGTTTACATGAGTAAGGAAGCCAAAGTGGTATGGACGTGCATGCAGAGTAACCAGGATCTCTGGTGGCATAGGTGGCCCTGAACATGGGGCAGCTATGGCTGTCCTCTATTGTCTAGTCCTCCAGGCATGGCAGATATGTTATGTTTCCATTCCTGTTTCCACTGATGGAGTGCTCTGGTGCAAGTAAATTATCCTGCATCCACACCTATGTATCTCTTTCTCCATCTGTAAAACAAGGGCAAAAATGATGATATTTAGTTGTCTTAGTGAAGCATCTTGAGACTGATAGATGCTATGTGAAAATGATGTTAAAAAGAGGGAGTTATTACCACAGCTGTAAATCTGGATGAAAAGTATGACATCAAAGAATTTTGACAAAACTGCATTTTTCTAAAGAAAAGTGAATCATCTAGTGGGACTGCATCAATTTTAACACCATTTTTGACAGGAAAGTGTCAACATGAATTTTTACCTTTTTGATTTCATTTCAGTAGTGTCAAAATATTTTATGTCAAGTCATTCATTTTTTATTCAATTTGGACTTGTTTTACTTTGTCTTCTGTGACTACGTATGGGTAAATTGTACCTGTGAGCTCTCTCCTAGACTYTGTCCTGTGGGTTCTTTTACTAACTTTCTAAATCCTGTGGATCACCTGATGATAATGCTTCTTGCCCTCACTGGCTGATTAGTGGTGAAAAGGGCTTTGTACTCTTTCTTTGTGGTCTGGTAAGAGGAGTAGCAGTGTATGGGTAGCAGTCCTTTCTACACTCAAATTCTTCTGTGTACATCCCCGCAAATCTTGCAGTCTTAATGTGGCCTGCCTTCCTGTCTTTTAAGTGTTCTGATTGCAACAGACTGAAATACTGGCTGAATGGCAGAGCTCAGAGAGTTGTGATCAGCGGTGCAGTCTAGTTGGAGGCCTGTAGCTAGYGGTGTCTCCCAGGGGTCAGTACTGGGTCCAGTCTTGTTCAACTTCTTCATCAATGACCTGGATGAAGGCACAGAGTGCACCCTCGCACCAAACTGGGAGGAGTGGCCGATACACCAGAGGGCTGTGCTGCCATTCAGAGAGACCTGGACAGGCTGGAGAGGTGGGCAGAGAGGAACCTCATGAAGTTCAACAAAGGCAAGTGCAGGGTCCTGCACCTGGGGAGGAATAATCCCATGCACCAGTACAGGTTGGGGGTTGACCTGCTGGAAAGCAGCTCTGCGGAGAAGGACCTGGGAGTGCTGGTGGACACCAAGTTGACCATGAGGTAGCAATGTGCCCTTGTGGCCCAGAAGGCCAATGGTATCCTGGGGTGCATCAGGAAGAGTGTTGCCAGCAGGTCGAGGGAGGTGATTCTCCCCCTCTACTCAGCCCTGGTGAGGCCCCATCTGGAGTACTGCGTCCAGTTCTGGGCTCCCCAGTACAAGAGGGATGTGGCACTACTGGAGCAAGTCCAGCGAAGGGCCGCAAAGATGATTAGGGGACTGGAGCATCTCTCTTATGAGGAAAGGCTGAGAGAGCTGGGCCTGTTTAGCTTGGAGAAGAGAAGGCTGAGAGGRGATCTTATCAATGTGTACAAGTATCTGAAGGGAGGGTGTCGAGAGGATGGGACCAGACTCTTTTCAGTGGTGCCGAGCGACAGGACGCGAGGAAATGGGCACAAACTGAAACACAGGCACTTCCATCTGAACATGAGGAAAAACTTTTTCACTGTGAGGGTGACAGAGCACTGGAACAGGTTGCCCAGAGAGGTTGTGGAGTCTCCTTCTCTGGAGATATTCAAAACCTGCCTGGACACGATCCTGTGCAATGTGCTCTAGGTGACCCTGCTTGAGCAGGGGKGTTGGACTAGATGATCTCCAGAGGTCCCTTCCAACCTCAACCATTCTGTGTGATCTGTGAAATGCAGTTAATGTTAGAAGGCACTTTTCTTCAGAAGCCTGGGGCCTGTGACTAATTAAAGAGGCACAGAATAACTTCTTTCAAATTGATGTATTGTTTATTCATCCAAAAGGATGCGGACAGCCTGGGGCCTGCCTGCTCACCTCCTGCAAAACTTAGCTGAGATTCGAGGTCTTGGAGAATTAGCTTAGTACCATAGCCTTGCAACAGCTTCTGTCTAACTTGGCATAGAGAGATGGACTTTCCTCCTGGATATTGTGCCTCTTTCAGCTGCTCATTCCCCTCTGTTTTGCTCCAGGCCAAGGTCCTTAACAGTTCAATGATCTTTCAAGTTTAGTCTCTAACCTTGAGAAATGGACTGGTGAAAGATATTTCTCACTGACTGATTCACCAATTATTTCCCTCAAGGACTTCTGGTATTCTGACCGAAGAGAACCTAATCCTGACATTACTTTGTTTTCTGCTTATTATGGCTAACAGCCTTCTTTGATTTAGCTTCACACAGCCAACCAGAATAATGTCAAACATCTAAAATGAGACACATCAAACCCTCAAACATGAAATAACGAGAAAAAGCCACTTCCAAATAATCCAACCTTTTACATTGGTGAGGGTTATAAGAAAGATATAAGACCCTGTTCTAATTTGAAAGAGGGATTGAAACCGTCTCTCTCTGCTCTCTTCTGGCTATTCTTGTTTTCACAGATTTTTAACATATATTTTAGTTTAGAATGAAAATGCGTTTTCACACCTCAATTTTTTTCATGAAATCACATTTTGGCCAGCCTAGACAAAATGAGAATTTAATATGAAATATTGATACTGTCAGTAGCAAGAAAGCATTTGTGTTAGATCATTGTTATATTGTTTTTATACTCTCCTTGCTTAGATTTTATTGTCTTCCCTGTCCAGGTGTTTCAAGCAAAGTCTTTTAAGAGTGGATCAGAAATAGGAATTGTACAGTGGTCACAGGGAGAATGGTACAGAGGACAGTCTGCTCCACCATGACAGTCAACAACCACAGTATAATCCAGTCACTCAGCAGTGTCCTCACTCTACTGTTACTACATCCATCAACTGGGAACGCAGGAAAAAGAAGGAAACGCAGGGATATATTTTAAAATGAGTCACAACTTTATATAATTCATTAGTTTCTGATGTGTTGGAAGGTCATACTCCCAAGTATTTATTTGGGATGTTGAAAAGGCAACTTGCCAGGCAGTAGAAGTAAGTTTGGAAGAAAAATACTTAAATAGATGAGGAAGTACAAAAATGGGTATGATATCTAATCTAACTTGACTGATTTCTTTGATAAGTGCATCTGGGCCGAATTTATGTGGAAGGTAGTACTACGTCTAAGTAGGAAAGTATAAAGTTTAGTGAAGCATAGGGTAATTACTGTGAACCTAGAGAAAATGGGAATTAGCTGAAAAATGGTTAACTGAGTAAGGAGCTGGATAAAGAATGGATGGTAATAGATAAAGGAAGTGCTGGGATTGGGAAAGTGGAGTTTCTGAAGGTATAGTTTCGAACAAATAATTTTTAACATTTTCATTAATGATCTGGATTTGAAAATGGAGAAAAGAACTTTTAAAAACCTTACATACCATTTCCAAAGCATCCTTCTTTATTAGTTTCTGCTCCAGCTGCATACATATTTTAAGCAAAATGCCTGTAAAGTCCATTGTGCTACACTATAGGAAATAAAACCTCCAGTATTCACAGTTCTGCAGGCCTCTTGAAGGTTTCTTGCACAAAACTTTTTTTTTTTGTGTGTTGCCTCAAACACACCATCTTCGAATAATTCCAACAGACCACCGATCCCCGTTATCAGTGAACTACATGTTGGTTCAGCTAAGCTCTATTATTTCTGTTCCTGTCACCTGCTGAAATCCAAATGATGCATTCTGGCTACTAAGGAATAGTACTGGTAAAAGTTTTGTAATGTTGTTAAATGTTAAAAATGCATTCAATGACTTTTTGGCTTTAGCATAAGGTGAAGTTTCATTGCTGAGATTTCTTTGACCTTCATGACTATTTCCCCTCTATGAAGCCTTTTGCAAAGAAATGTGTTAAAAGACTTAGTTTATAGCTAGGAAAAGATATAAATCCTCCCTGCTTCCCTTCAAATTGCAAGGCAAATAAACAGTATGATAGTTTTCTGAAAAGACAAGCACACCCTAACTTTTAGATATAGTCATATTTTCTTGTTTTACGGGGAAGAAGGCAAAATAAGAAGAATCTGCTGCAGGGATGAATTGCCTGCCTACCACAGCTGATTCATTTTTCCCCTACACCTTTTAAAAATTAATGTAATTTTGGCATTTGGATAGCCAAAACAGAATTTAATGATGAATGAAAGGTGACTGACACCTCTTATCTGCTGTTTTTCTTTTAAAGGCAATTAGTGAACTGCACAAACAGGATACTCATCTAGCTAATAAATAGTTTGTGAGACATATTCAAGGAAAGAAATGTTTTCACATTTTTATATTTTTGATTTAGAATACAAAAAGTAAATAAATAGAAGGTATTTTATTTCTAACTTTAATTGTAGTGATGCATCCCATATTTTCCTGAAGATAGTCATGACAATTTTTAATTTATAATTTTTAAATTATAACAAGAACCCACACAAGAATGAGTGTGATATATTTTTAGAATAATGTAATTTGTTAGATACTACTTCTTACATTCTGTACTCATTGTCAAGAATTGATAGGTGGTGGTAATAATTTTGAAATTATTACAACCATAACTGATCTGAAATCTCAATTGTATTGTGTAATTTCTGATTGGATATCTTGGGGCTAAAGAAGGTGCCTTTTCCTGTATTTTATTACATTTTATTACTATTATTTATTAATTTCACTCATTTATTTACCAGCAATAAATTGTGATACCTCTTTAAGCACTCTGACATGGAATCCAGAAAAAGGTGTGTTTATATTTACTTGTGCAAAAAGTTGTRACTCACAGGCACCCCATTCATATATATTTGTGTCCTGTTATGACAGGCTGTATTGAACACGTAAGTACTGGTGCATAAAGGTCCTGCTACTCAAAGGACAGTATTTTCCCCATGGAGTTTATAAGTTGTCATATGCTTGGCAGGTAAATGAGTCTTAATCGCTGTGGGAAAAGACATCTCAGAATCAAAGGATGTGTGATTCCAGTCCAGCTTACTCACCAGTGTAGGTAACTTCTGGAAAGTAAGGAAAGCATCTCAAATATCTGTGCAAACAAGTTTTGGCAGAAATTAAGACAATGACGAAAGCAAAAGATGACGTCAGATTTTCTTGACCAGGATAATCTCGTATCACTCTAAATGCTATAATGTCTATTCAAAGTAGTCTTTCACAGTAAAGAGAATTTTTAAAAGGCTGAAGACATAAGAATAACCTCCATGTTTCATGATTTACATATCTCTTAGAATTTAACTAATTTAGATATTGCTAAGAGGGAGCACTCTCAAGCTTTGGGAACTCGGAACCCAAGGGGAAATCAGATAGACAAATTTAGCACAATGACTCATTTTTCTGAGGCACGTGGATAATCTGTATTTGAAGTCAGATGGAATAGCCTAAAGGTGGAAATGTAGCACTCCCATTTTAACAGTTGCAAGACAAGGGGAACTACACATTATGGAGAAATGAGGATTATTTGAAAACATCAGTGTTTTTTAAATTTCCTTTAAAAAATAAATGTCAGGTGGGAATGGCACTGCATAATTTTCTACATTGCTTCACATATTGTCTGTTAGCAGGTGTTGCATGGTACAGTACAAACAGTTGTTGCTGTTTAGTATTACAGTAGCATCTGGTGGACCTGAACATAGCTGTATTTTGTTAGGTACCCTGTAAACACAGAAGGAAGGAAAAGCATCTTTAGATCCAACTGTAGGTCTGTATTATGTTAGACTCACCTTTCTAGCAGCAAATTTTCTGGTAATCCTGATACAAAAGATTTGAAAGATGTAGGTTCAGAAATCCTCTACTGTCACAGAATAGCCTCTCTCTCCTTGGCAGAACTGAAACTACTTGATTTCATTATAATTCTTTGCTCCTTTTATATGTGTGTRTGCACATGTGTATGACATTAAATACCTCAAAGAAATATATCAACAGAACTTTTGACTGCACAGTAGAAGCAAAAAGCTAAATATTTCATCCTTCCATGTGTTGTTTCCTTGCTGGTATCTATTTATGTATACAGGCCATATACAGAAGCATACATGCACATATATATGCATATATATTTATATAAGGGTATGTTGCCAGTATCTGTACAGAAACAGTAAAGAGTAAGGATGAAGTACACAACCTTTTTCCATTTACCTGTGCAGAGAAAAAGTGATATTTCTTATTCTGGAGCTGTCAAAATTAGAGTAGCACTGTCACTCGTGGTCTTCTGCCTTCTCAGAACTGTTGTCTAGGATATTGGCGTCTGTTAATATTAAAGATAAGAAAAGGTAGTTCAGTGGTTTCTTAGAGCCAATATTTTCATGTCTTCAGCTGTGGATTCTTTTGAAGATTTCAGTTTTCAGGAAAGATGATATTGTCTGTTCTTTCTAATGGGCTGTGATACTGAGAAGACAAAGCTCAGAATAGCAGGCCAAAGTGTCCTTCAGGACAAGTAGTGGTGTAAAACACCTGCCAGCTGAGCAGGAATGATTGAATATAAGAAATGAAAAAGTGATGAAAAGTAAATAAGAATGGAAACAAATTTTAATATGTTTTCTGAGTCCCACAATGCTTGTTTCACCTATTTTCTATCTCTTTGTTAAATAAATAAAGTCTTTCTGATATCTAACTAATTTTTGTTTGGAGGCATTCGTGAGAGAAAGGAAAAGCTTGAGGTCTTTGCGTTGCTTATTTATTTTCTATTTTAAGTATGTGTTTTATATGACCCATCAGTTCTTTCTGACTTTATTTTACCATATTTAGCATTACTGGGAACACATTAGTAAACCTAGTATTCTGACTCATGTTTGTGGGACTCTTGAGACATTTATGCTTCAAGCTGGACAAAACAGCCAGGAGCTAGAAATACCAGAACCCCAAATTTTACCTTTTTGAAAGTATGTTGGAAATAAATGTTAGCTCATCATTCCAAACCAGGTTTGACAACGAATCAAAATAGCCACTCTGTCAAGTGTCACCTTGTAACTGTTGCATYGGGTATGATTAAAATAAGAGATATTTGATGCAATGCCAATGACGTATTTAACTATAAGGATATGTTCACAAGCAAGTGCTGAAGTGCTTTGCTGATGCATGATCAAAGTGAGCAAATRCAAAATGGCAGAAAAGTTAAACAAAAGCCCTTTTTATTTAGTACAATTAATTAATATGATTCTGAACAATAAAAGAAGCAAATGACTGATCCAGTCTTGTGCAGAACAGTTAATTACTTCACTGGAAATTCTGATTCTGAAAGGTGTTTCAAGGTTGGATATTTAAGCGATACTGTCAATGATGTTTCTATCTATAAAAATTACTATTTTTCTTCCCCAAAATTATACACTACCTTGTTAAAATAGACTTAGTACATCACTGTCTTCAAGGGCAGAAACTTAGCAGTAGTGTTATAGAATGTTCTGTCTAATTAGTTGAACAGAAGGCAGGTGCGTATAGCAAATAGACTTGTGGAGTACTGAAGGCACTGAATCAGAAATGGAGAGAAATGGGTCCTTTTCTTTGTCTGTCTGCTGTGTGATATGTATCCCATCCTTTGTCTGTTCTGTAATTTCTCACTGTGCACAATGAAGGATCTCTATTCTACTGAAATATATACAGAATGAGTAATAGAAGAAAAATCCCAAAGCTTTTCCTCACTCCAAAAACTAATGACAAAAGTGCTTTCTCAAAAAGCTGTAACTGATAACTTTATCACCTTGTACAATCACGGGAGTCTTCACTGGAAAACTGCAGGTTATTAAAGACTCCAGCCATCTTTTAAATTTCCTTCTGAAAGGTTAATGACTTGCTGCATTAGGAAGGAATAAGGATTTTCTCGTATTCTCACTAGAAACTGTATTTCATATTTTATTGTTCTCATATTTGGGAAAGGACCTGGTCCTGCAGAATATAAGGTAGGTTGGAGAGATGAGAATTTCATAGTATAGAAAAATCTAGGACTTCTTCAGGGGGAAAGATAGAGAGTAGCTGATGAAAATAGCATTTTTATGGGTAATTCTTCAATTTCTTCTGTCTGCATTGGACTTCAGACTGTGTTTGAAGGAATAACAAAGGTGATCTTAAACCTTTCGGGGAAGAGGTTGTGAGTTATTCTGTGTTTGTACCATGATTCACATCATGGGAATGCATTTTATTTGATACTTAGAATATTTGAAAATGTGCGTGAGACATGATAAATCAAATCTAATGTTTATCTAACTAGAAAGAAATCTCAGTTATTAGTCAAACATAGAGTCTGTATGTATTTGCACCTTTAAAATACTTTAAAGACTTGTACAAAGGGAATGCCAGACAACTTTAAGAAATGGATATAAGCAATAATTAACAAGTAATTCTCCTAGTTATATACATRATAGTTTTCTTGAAGCTCTTATAGGACTCGTGCTCCAAATGCAAAGTTCTAATTTTAGAAGGTTGTTATCCTTAATYAGTTTGAAAATTAATGTTCTTTTATTTACATATATATTTATTATATGTAAAATATTATTCTCGGTCTACAACTCTGATAAAATTTTAGTTTAATTCTGTTAAAATCTATTTTCAAACTGGAGATGCTAAATGTATTCTGCTAATGTTCTGGTGTATCTGAGTACAACTAATATATTGAAAACATCACAAAGCAGAAGGCCACTTAAATTCTGAGGAAAAGGATGATATTTAATTTTTTACTATATGAAGAACAGAGTTCTAAAACTTCCCATGAAACTTATACCTCTCTAGAGATTAGAAAATTATATCTTATAAACATTGCCTAAGTCACCTGTATAATGACTAATATAGATAAGTGCTTGGTAATGAAATATCAATACTGGTTTGACAACATTAACCTCTGAAAATGTCTACTCTTTTTCTGGAAGTTAAATGATCAATTTTGGTCATTTTCTGCAGCTCACATACAAATGCTCTTGAGATACAGGAACACAAGGAGATGTGAAATCGAAATACTGTAGAAAATTTCACAGGATCCTGCCATTGCAACCCAGCAAAGGGTACATTTCGTAGAGATCTGATTGTTGCAACTGGCCTAAAGAAATTGAGAGGAATCTTTATACTATAGCAGGAGTTGAATTATCTCCAAGATCATTTATATAAATGTGACTTTAAGCCACATTTGCACCCATCTTACAATGCTGGAAAGAACATAGACCAGCCAGAGGACCTTTTCTATAACCACCTTTTAGCATTTAATATGTCCCATTAATAGGAATACTTACAAATGAAGTTTAGGAAAAATATATTGTTCAATAAAGATCTAAATGTCCCAGATGGGAAAGACTGATTAATATGGAATGTGTTAGGCATTTAAGCTGTGAAAAAATTACAGAAATACAAGCTCCAGTGGGATATCTACAGTTAACTCCTCTAGGTTTCTTCAAAAATACAACTCTATGACTTAAAGTCTGCATTGTTCAGCTTAGTAGTTGTTTTCCAGTAATAACATTTAATGCATCTCCATTTCTTTCAAAAAGCAGTAAATAATTTTCCAGGACCTAATTTTAAAACTAACTTGCTTTCATTATTCTCAAGGACTAGACAAACCATAACTTACAATTTAGTCATAAAGTTTTAATTATATGAGAAATTCCTTATGCATTTCATGCCATTGATAAAATAGTTCATTCTGATTTCATAGCTTAGTTTTTGTAATAACCAGAAGTTAATATTCCTTACTTGAAGAAAGCAAGGAGATAGTTCTCTGTTTATGACTGCACAACTTGTTATGAACGAAGACTAGGCTAAAGTCAACCCCTAGTTTATATAGGCAAAACAGGAGTTACTGTGTTGGCTGTACTGTAAGTTGCATGGTTTCAAAACTGACTGCTTTTCGTCTCTGTTCAACAAGGTCCTGGGAGTGAAATGACCCATTACCTCTGTCAGACAGCTTCCTTCAGGCTCCATCAATGGTACTCTAATGAGATCTTAAAGTTGCCATCTTTTCAACATCTATTGAAAAAAGATAAGAGCATTTGAAGTTGAGGGGTAGGGGAGGTCCTTGCCTATGTACAAGCTGATAATACAGATCAGCTTTAATAACTTAATGATTATGCCAGGGTGGTATTTATGTATGATATTATTTTATCATACTACTTATGGCAAATGAAAAACAATGCATACTTAGGGGGGTGCTCCCCCCTAAGGAAAAATGTAGCTGTTGCAACCTACTTAAATTCAGGCTTTCAAGTTTGAACTTTGGGAGCAGCAGATAATCTGATGTGGAGTCTTGTTTCTCTGCCTGCTTGGTTTTCACATGAATAATAATCATAATCAGGAGACGTTCCAGTTTAGGAGTCACATCCTGGCTCTTGTTTGAATTTACATGGTACTATGTAGATCCCACATTTCTTTTGCTAAGCTAGACCTAAAGCACTGGACTTAAGTTTTTGAAGAGCCATAAACGTTTACATATGGATCCAAGCCATGTTAATGATCCATTTGGATTTCTAAGTCAAGCTGTCTGTGTAGCTGTAAGCAATTCCAAAGAAATAATAGTAAAAGCCAAAAGGAAAACATGGTGCCTGGAGCCTGTGCTATGTTGAGAGAGCTTCTAACTGTGCTGGATACAGGGATGGGATCCTAATGCAATATTTGGGGAAAGTCTGACAATGGTGAAATCAATCCGCAGATAGCTGCAATCCTCATTCTTTGTCTGGGTTCCTTCTGAGATCACCACCACAATGCTACTGAGAATTAATCATAATTTTAGTAGTCTATTAAGAAGCCTAAGCCACAGATCAGTCTTTGTTTTAATTGTGTATGTTTAAATAGTACAAGAAGATGCAGAAGGTAATTCTAGTGAAATTCTAATTCGGCTAACTATCTGTGAACGCTGCCACAAACAGCTTATAAATAACACAAATTGTACTCACTGGAAATCATTAATGGCTCTTGGATTTCTGTCAGTATTTCTGAGATCTGAAAACATACAAAGGACGGATCAAAGAAAAGAGTAATATATCTAAGACAAACCTTAGATGGAATTTAGATGGCTAGGCCCAAAATTACTCTGCAAAACACCCCAGCTTTCAGATTCTAGATGCTTATCCCAGGAGTGGATTTGGAGCTCAGATTCTCCTTGGTCATGTCCTTAGCTTACACCTCCCTGTCAGGTGCAAGGAGGGAGTCTGGAAGCATCCCTGGGTACCTCCTACCTGCGGGCTGCATGCTGGTCCCAGCTTTGCGGCCTGACTACCAGTGCATTTCAGAGGGAAACTCTCTTCAGGCTTTGAAACCGACTCCAAGGATCAAACATTAAACACTTCGGGTTTGCAACCCTGAACTTGGAGGCAATTAAGTCTCTTCTTGGAGCCCAGCTCTAACTGCTGTGAAGTTAATATAAATGTGACATTTACGGCATGGAGCATTTCTTTGCTTCTCATCTGTTCTAACATGTAAAACGGGGAGACAACATTGCAAATGTCCTCCTTAATCAGAGAGGACTGTGAAGCATTTTCAGCGTTAAGATGGCATGTGCTCACTACCTTTAGCTGATAGAAGAAATGTGTGCATGTTTGTGTGTGTGTGTGTGACATCTATTGTGGTAGAGAGTTTCAGCATACTTAAAAAATATATGGGCTATTTTAAAAGCAAATAAAATCCTTTGCTAATAGCTATTATTCTTTTGCAAACAATGTCTTACAATCACTATAGTTTTCACAAATGTGCAGTGCATTTGGTCAACAATTTCATGTATTAATTAAGATAGCTGCTATTTAGACGCACTATTGCTCTAATAACTCTAGTGCTCTAATTGTCACTCTAATAACAGTAGCGGTTAAATTATGATGATGAAGAAAGCAATCCATAAATATTGCAGTAGCAGATGTGACTGAGGAAACTGTTTCACAGTTCCAAGGCTGTCACTTTCATTGATTGTAGTGACAGTAGAATTGCTGGAGGTTATATTTTTTAAATGAGACTGGAATTTAAAAATAGAATGCTAACTCCCTGGTTTGCATCAGATTCTGTGATTTATCTGTACTAGAAAAGAGATCATGATCTGGAAAAGTAGACATTAGTTCATGCGAGATTAAAATTCATGATTTTTAAGAGCAGTCTACCTAGAAATAGTTTACATTAATGGAGTTTATTGAATTTATAATGCTCCAGATAATATGTCCTGAGGAACAGGGTGAAGCATTTATAGAACTGTGACGTGAAAGGGTGTGTGTAGTGGTTTCTATTTGTGCGTCTGAGCACTGGGATCCGCTCCTCCCAGTGTGTCAGCAGGCCATGCCAAAGCGTTGTCCTGCATCGTGAACCAATACCCCAAGGCCTCCTTGTCCTGGGGCAGAACCTTGTCACTACAGTGCTCGGGCAGGAGAGCGATGAGCATTTACCGCCTCAGTACTAATACTGTTACCGYGGGTAACTCTCCTCAGAGCTCAGCAACCTCTGATCATTAAACACAGTAAAGCAGCCACTGCTGAAGTCCCTTTCAGATTCCTTGGGACCCTTGGGCCTTCCTGGGTACTGAAAGAAAAGTGGTGATCTGATGTAAGTTACATCAGTATTGAATTATGTCATTTCCTTTTATATTTATTTTTTTTCTCTTTCTTTTAGTCTGCACAAAAATATTTTTCTGGATACATATTAATCCACATGTAAGGAGTTTGTTTTAAGGTTATAGCTAACTTGATCCAATGTTATCATCTTACATTTGTAATGTTAGCCTGTGCTTCTTTTCTCTTTGGCTTTAATTTCTAGTGGGTAAAGCAACATAAGAGTAAAACAGAGGAGACAGCAAAGTGGTGTACAATACTTTGAATCATACTGAACATAAAAAGAATATACCTAAATGTGAAAACAAAAACTGTATAATAGGAAAAATACTTATACATTTTTGAAAAGAAGCGGTCCTAATGCATATTAGAATAGTGCTTCTGTAAGCCATTCTTAGCAAAATCCTAACGCTTCAATTATTTTCTCTTCCCCTCCAGAATGCTTCTGAGAGCTAACTGTAAGCATCTTCAGTAATTGTAATAGTTACAATAAATTACTCATTCAGCACATTATGTGGATGCTGACCTCCTGGGAACATATATTGTAGTTCCAGTTGCCCTGTACCCAGCATTTCTCTACTGGTAGGTATTTTTAATTACTGGCGGCCATTCATGATAGCCTAGATTGTACAGTGAGTATCAGAAATGGTATCTTGCCAGCATGTGTGACATAAATGATAATAAAACTTCTGCAGATGAAAATAAAACTCTGACAATACTGACTGAAACTGTTGCCTCTTCAGTATGTCTTCCATTAAACTCATGTTCACTTTGTGTCCTTTTRCAATCATGAATGAGCACAGACCTCTATTTTATTGCATATCATATTGTTTTAATTTTATATCACCTTACACACTTTCATATGCAAGAAGCAAAAACAGTCAGAGAGAGTCTGCAGGACCATATGCACAGTAATCTCAGACATTTAGTTTCATTTTTCTAGTTTTAGGAGTTTGTAGTTGTAAAAACTTTGACATAACAGAGGTACAGTCTCRGGGGAAACCACATTTTAAAGGCAGAATTTAATGTATACTCCAACTTTATCAGTGGAATTTAGTCTGGCATTTTCTTCCTCTTGCACTGTGAGTATAGCATGTATTTTCACACTGCTTTCCTTCAACAAGCTGTTCCTAGTATGCGCATATTGATTAATCAAATCTTACAGCTGTAGCTGAGAAGTGTTCTGAATAACAAAAAGGGGTTTATACGGAATATGACTTAATTTAGAAAATACTGATGATGCAAGGTACCAGATTCATTAATTATCAATATGCTTAAACTTCAGAAAATACTAATTTTTGAAGCTAAATCACTTGGTTGTCTAATAATCTTTTATATACCTTGTTTTGCTTTGCAACACTGTTTAAAGAACAGCTTTTGGCAAACAAAAGATTAAGCCAATGATTGCCTGCAGTAGACAGGTGAGACTTCCCTGTTTTGGTGCCTTCCTCTGTGGGGAAGCTCATGGAGCATTTGCATGAAAATATAAGGTTTTTTTCTTAACTAATTTTTGCTTCTTTGTAAGTTCAACAAAGATCCCATCTAAGGCAAAAAGAAAGACACTTTCAAGCCTAGCTCTTAAAAAATCCCAAACTGACGGCTTACTAAATTGAGCTGGCAATATTTTCAGGCCCATTGGAGACCCTATGAAGTTGTTATCTTCACCTCTGTTCTTTCTGAATTTGCATGCTGTCTGCTGACACACTTTCTTATTTTTCCAGAGATATCTGTAGTGTTAAGAATTAGYCCCTTCTGTGCTGAATGTTATTGGGAAAATAATTATTGGTTACTTTATTAATAGAGAAATACAGACCAAACAATTTTTCACTTTAGAGGAAGACCTTGACAATTTTTGGTAAGGGCTATTTTCATATATTTCAAATTCAAATGTAATCAATAGATAGTCACAAATAGGAGAAATAGACAGTATGTTTTAATACTTTCCTTGAGACTCCCACATATCTTCCGAATGTAGCAATAGAATTTAATATAATGTTCATTTATGCTATAGTTACCTGATAGCCTCTATTTTAAACACATCATCCATAAATGTATTTTTAAATTTTACAAATGGGCTGTAATAGACAACAATAAACCTCACAGGAGCTGGCTGTAATATCTAATACACACCAATGACTCTTCCTTGAACAGCAAAACTAAAAAAAAATTGCATGTTCTAGGTTTTATTTGGACAGCTGTAGTCCTCACTACAAATCAAAGGCAAAATATATTGCATGTCCTACCTTTTAAGTAGGCTGGGAAGGGAAGGCATTTTCTTTGGACTGTGACCATCAGACTTCCTTGCTCTTGTGTATCTCTACCTCATCAGTGCAGATAGATAGATGCAATAGAAATATTTTTCTCTTTCTTCATTCAATAACTACACAGGGATAGAGGAAGAGAAAGCTGAAATAACTGTCCTTAAAGAACGTTTAATCCCTTTCCTTCACATTAAATTTACTGTAGTCTATTTGTACTTTTTGGTATTTAAGTAACCATTTTTTTGAAACTACTGCCTTCTATTGTTTAAGACAGAACTACTCTTTCAGTCTTCCTCATGTTAGTAACAACATAGTGTAACCATGTTACATATTTTTTACTGATTAAACTTCTTGTTTGGAAGTAACACAAGAAAAAGACTTTTTTCTGACAGTTGCTTTAAAAATTTTAGATTCAGAATGTGTTAGTAACCATTACTACTAGCTGATGAATTAGGAAAAGTGAGACTCTGTGCCTTGTCTTTAATCTGACATTTGGTTGTCTCTAATATGGAATAACTATTTTTTCTTCTTTTAATGTCACAGAATCACAGAATCACAGAATCGCTGAGGTTGGAAGGGACCTCTGGAGATCATCTAGTCCAACMCCCCTGCTCAAGCAGGGTCACCTAGAGCACATCATTGCACAGGATTGCATCCAGGCGGGTTTTGAATATCTCCAGAGAAGGAGACTCCACCACCTCTCTGGGCAACCTGTTCCAGTGCTCTGTCACCCTCACAGTGAAAAAGTTTTTCCTCATGTTCAGATGGAAGTGCCTGTGTTTCAGTTTGTGCCCATTTCCTCGCGTCCTGTCGCTCGGCACCAMTGAAAAGAGTCTGGYCCCATCCTCTCGACACCCTCCCTTCAGATACTTGTACACATTGATAAGATCTCCTCTCAGCCTTCTCTTCTCCAAGCTAAACAGGCCTCCCAGCTCTTGCAGCCTTTCCTCATAAGAGAGATGCTCCAGTCCCCTAATCATCTTTGWGGCCCTTCGCTGGACTTGCTCCAGTAGTGCCACATCCCTCTTGTACTGGGGAGCCCAGAACTGGACGCAGTACTCCAGATGGGGCCTCACCAGGGCTGAGTAGAGGGGGAGAATCACCTCCCTTGACCTGCTGGCAACACTCTTCCTGATGCACCCCAGGATACCATTGGCCTTCTTGGGCCACGCATTGGCCTTCTTGGGCCACGTTCATGTCACACAATGAACTCCTAAATTAGTTAAAATCATTAAAAAATGATTACTCATATTGTCTTTGTCTGAGCAGATATTTCTCCCTTAAAATCTGACAGTGGTTTATTCTCATTATGATCCCATTTCATGATATTAATGAAGTATTTTTGTTCACAAATTTGTGTGAGTAATAAAATATCTTTGCTATCAGTTTATAAAATGATTTATCTAACAGTTTCTGTCAATGGAAAGACTGMAAACATTTGCCATAGGTGGTGGGGAAGTGACATGAAGAAGGTGAACCATGTGCTAGAATCAAGTTCCTAGAAATAGGTAATAATAATTTGAAAATTTCTGTTGTGCATGTATTCCTGCTTATTTAGAAGACTGTGATAGAACTTGCTATAAGGAAACTGTGCACAAGAAAACGATCGCTTAGCTTGGTGGCATCTGGAGGTTACTCTATATATGGAGCGTCACAGGCTTCAATGCCTTAGAGATTTTATTGATGCAAAATATGCTATCATGGGACCAACAAATCAAAGTCTGTCATTGACAGATACTACTTTGCAGTGCATCTGAATACAGTACTTACACGAGTTCATTAGTTGCCATCATCCCAATAAACTCAAAATTTAATCCAATCATTATAATAAATGACTGAAGTTTAAGATAGGTATGCATGCCATGCTTGAATTCCTTTTAGTGTATCACAGAACAAAATCTAATGCAAAAAAAAATGAAGTGTTTCATGGCTCAGGGTGTAAAAATGATTTAAACACAAATCCTTTCAAAACCAAAGAAAGAATCAATAAAATCAAGGATAAATATTTGGTGGGCTTTTGGGGGATTTTTTCCAGTCAGTGCCCATTGAGTTTATTAATAGCTGTATGACTAAGCTTGCCTCATATTTTGAATATTACTCTTTAGTGTCTGAGAGAATCTATAGTGTTAACAAGACTGAAACTAAATAGTTTAAGACATATGCCAGTGGGGTCATCAGATATAGTCGCTAAAGAAAACTATATATGTCATCTCTTTAGATAAAAGTCTGCCTTGCTATTGTTTAGCACTTTGTGGCTACAGGCGTTGTAATACTCAGTATCTCTGAAATTATTCCGTATTCCACTTCTTACAAAGAATGGAAGAGAAAGGCATCATGCAGTCTGTCACTAATAGAAATCATCTTCATTATACAGTATTTGGATAGCTTTAAAAGGATTGATATTCAGCTGCTTTAGTCAGTATTTGCAATTTTCTGCCTTCTCTGTCATTCAAATCTGTGTAAAATGGCAGATATTCTCTTTACCTGGACACTTGCATTTTCAGAAATTATTCTTTTCTACCGCTTTAGGTTTGCAAAAGGTACTGAGGTATATGCTGCAGAGAGGTAGCTGAGAGGTCAGATACATGGATTCATTTGTCTCAATATTCCTTCTCAAAACTGCAATGACCTAATTTTTCTTACTTTTCAGCTGCAGTTATGGAAAAATTATTTGATCAACAATGAAATATATCCGTAATATAGGAGATAGCATTTAAAGGTATAGGGGAGAATTTCTTTTTGTTGTTCAGATTCTAAAATTCATATTACTTTTTATATCTATTTGGCCAATTACATATAATCTTAAACAGTCGCCTTGTCAGAAGTTTCTATTTGCTGACTATGCTCGCATGTATATGGGAGGCAAGTAACCTTCTGAATCAGGATAGCAGTGGTGTTTCTTTTCATGGCAATAATAGTATTCTGTGCAGAAATTCAGGAAAGCTGAAGTAAACTTCAGTAAAACTTTTAAGTCAGAAGCTTATTTGCTGGAACATTTGTAATTTTTGTGAATATAATTCACCTACCCCTTGAAGGCAGATTCTGCTTGTGTTTTCAGAGATTTCCCTTAAATCCTRCTAAACTTATCTATGTTTATGACCATATTATGCAGCACAAAAGGATACATTAATCCTGTTATATGGTAAATTAAGTAATTAGCTATGAACAGTTCTTTTCCTTAGTAAAATAGAAAATACTTCTCTGTTTTAGTCTCCTTGAATTAGAAATTTTCAGAGTAGTAGAGAGATTCAGAAAACGATGAGAATGGGGTTCCAGAGATTTGCACACTTTGTTTTGGTGAGCTATATTTAGACTTATTTTCAATTTAATATATTTCTCTTTGAGGGTCAAAGTTGTTCATCTTGTCAGCTTTAAAAACAAGGCCCTGTTTCAAAGATGAGTGATTACTTTTGACAAATGGATGCCTGTAACTAAACTTTCTGCACTTTCTGCTTCAAAGTGATGATTAGCTGCTTGCTAGTTATGTAAGTAGACTGCTCAAGTCAGATTAATTAGCCTAGAAGAATAATTCTGAAAATACTTCTCTTATAAATTTCCCATGAAAATACTAATATACTATTCCTTACAATGACTTACTACTTTGTGAATTGTAGAAAAAAAATAACCAAATAGAAAGGCTTTGGTGATTTAATTCTCTGCATAAATATTTAGGAAAATAAAGTACCTATTACTTCATTATTCTTTTTTTTTTTAAAAAAAAAGCCATTAAAGTCTAGTATACACTCTCAGATTTGGTGAGATCTGTTCTTCAGCATACTTCAACAAGTAGCAAATAGTAGAAAATGTAGAAAGAAATCCCTCATACCTGTTTCTCCTGGAGAATTTTTGTCTTTGAACATGTGCAATGCAACCTGTATTTTGAACTAAATTTAGGAAAAAGGCTTATAGAGATTTTAAAAACGCAGAATTTATATATTTTTTTCTATTTGTGTAGTCTCAGAAAAGCTTTTCCTTATTCCTTTTTGAGATCACTAAAATTAAGCCTTCAAGATAATACTATACTGGATAAAACAGAGATTATCATATTTTCTAAAACATTAATTTTTAAAAATAGATTCTTATACATAAACATGCCATTACCATTATGATGAAAATGGACCAGTATCTGAACTTACGCTCTACTTGCACATCCCCTAACATTAAATATATACCCTGGCACTTTCCAAAATAATTCTGTGGAATGAATTTATACCCAGTCTACAGAATTTTCATTTAGAGTTTCAGTCCTACAAATTTCTGTTTTCCACTGCTTGTAAGTTAAAAATAGTAATTAATGAAAGAAAAACACTTCAGAAACTGTTAATTCAAGGGTATTATTCTGCTGCTTAGGAAGTCCCTGAGCTACTACTTACTGGGACAGTATTCAGGAAAAATATCAATCTTCCTTAGACATTTGCTGCTGTTCACCATCAGAAACATGTATATGCATTCCTTCAGTTTGATCCAGTACCAGTGTTGCTACATTCTTATGTAATATAATATATTTTTAAGTCCATTTCCCTTCATTTGAGTTGGATGCAACTTGATCCATGCCTTAACAATTATTTGTTTGCAGTGTATTAGGAGCATACTGTTGTTATCAAGGAAATTAATAATCAGTCATTATGTTTTTATAATAAATGACCATCTACACTGAAGAATCAAGATATTATTCTTCAGACAGTGCATTACTGTTAAGTACGTTTATAATATTAAATCAATTGAATAGCTTTGTTTGGTTTATTCTAATTATAAATAAATAAGTAACCTATCATCTCGCTCTAAAATACTGATCACGAAAGCACCAATGTTTGGGGCCACCAGTGCAATCCCACATTGCCTTCTGTGGAGCCACGACTTCACTGCTAATCAAAATGGAACTCGTGTTTCAGGACACGCTGCAGTTATACGTGGCGTTGATTGAGGGAAAAGGAGCTTTATTGGAATACCTGAGTAGACAAACTACACCCCCACTGAGAGACACACTTGTCTTTTTAATATATGAACAATGAGAAAGATTACTTTGGAAGAAATATACTGGTCTGAATTAGTTTCTTTCGCCATTTTTGACATGGCTAGCATACACTCCCATTCATTGTTTATGAAGTGATTAGAGACTCTTTTCTTTTTCTTGTTGCTATATCACATCAGAATGGCCCAGATTTGTTTCTGCTAAATTTAGCCATCTAAATTCAGGCATCTAATCTAAGTCATCTAAATTAGCCTAAGAGCTTAGATTGCCCTCTGAAGAACTGCCACTCTCTTACATACAGAGGGCTTATGGATGACTAAAGCTAAGCAAGATGAATCCCACCTAAAAAACAGAGAAAATTTAAGGGCCTAAATAGAGAGCAAAAAGTATAAAACAAACTGACAACAAAAAGCTAAAAAATAAAGAGGAAGATCCATTTTTTCARGGATGGAGACTAAAGGTTACAAGTAAACAAAACTAATACTGTAGCACCAATTTTTACCTCAGACACTGCCATATATTGATACCATCAGGATATAAGCATTTCTAAAATGCAAATTCAAGTGGTAAAGAATTAATCAATTATTCTTCTGAATATTCACTTCATTTAATCAAACCAAGAAATTCTTTAAAAAGTTGAACATGGGAGCCAGTTATGATGCATAGGTTTCTACTAAATGAAAAGGAAGAATCTGGGAAGGACATATCATATAATAATAAATACTATAAAAGTGCTTTTTGTTAACTCAGGAATAACATTTCCTGAAACAATTAATAAACAACAAGGTGGCCTCCAAGGTTTAGTTTTTCTTGCCTGCTTCTGAAACCATGGAAATTGGTCACTGCTGGAGTCAGGGGCATTGATACTCCCTCCCGTAGGAGGGGTTTTTTGGTGTCCAGTTGGTGTGCTCTTTCATTCTTAGCATTAAGACAATTCATGAATTCATTACAGCTTCTGACTGAGTGTATTGCACTTGCACATAGATATTTGCACATACAAACATATGTACACTTGACTGGTTGTATACCCACTGACTTTAACAGGCACTACAATAGCCTCTTTCAAAAGGGAGTTCAACATACACTTAAAACAAATTGACAAGAACATCTCTTCTCCTTAAAATTCAGTGAATGAAACAGACATTTTCTAATTTTCTTGACTGGGTGGGAAACTTAGTTTATTCAATGAGAATATAATTTAGAATGTAATATTAAAAGTTATGCATAATATCAAAATGGCCAGTTTTCAAATGACCAAAACCTGATGTATTTGTTGGAACTCGTTTTGCCAAGCCATGCAATACTTTCTTCAAGGAAATAACTGTTCTCAGTTCAGTAATCAATGCAAATACCAGCCACAAAATATATATTACTCTTTTGCTGTAGAATCAGTTTTCAAATCTAAAGTTTTCAATCAATTACTACAATAACTCTTTTTAAAGTGGCAAAAAATCCAGCAACATTTCCAGATGTGTTCATTTAAGAAATTTTTCATAGCAAAACAACAGCAGGAATGATTTATTCACTTACTTATATTGATTTCCAATTAAAAGCAACGAAAAACTAGAAGCATGTGTATTCAGTTCAATAAAATGTGACACTGCAAAAAAGACACCACACCAACAAGATAGTGAGTAAGACACATACTGAAAGGGAAATAATCTATGCATTGTTCTAATTAGGTCACAGCCGCACTGGTATTTAATTATCACAGTAATTGTTACACTACAAGAACTAAGGCACTACAGCTTGGAAAGAGATGACTGAGAGGAGATCTGATAAAGGTCTCTGAAATCAAAAATGTTATGGAGAAGAGTTTGCAGAGAACATTTATTTATTTCTTCTTAAGTGCTAGTTGTGACTAAGCATAGTGCTAGGCATGTAAGGAAAGATTTTAAGGAACTAATTTTTACAAAATGTATGCTTATACTGAGAAATTCATTTCTAAAGCTGTGGTGGCCAAAAGAATAAGCAGAAATGGGATAAGAATTAGGCAAATTCTTGGAAAATGGGGCTGCTACTGACCATTAAATATGGCAGTCCACACACAGCCTCAGGACACCTTCTTATTCCTGGAACCTGGAAGGGCACAGAGGTGAAAGGATCATTCTGTATTTTTCCTATTTCTTATATTCTTCCTGCAAGTATTCATTACTGGCTTCTCTCAGAAACAGGACATAGGAATGTTTGGACCTATCATTACCGTTGTTTGACTACCTGGCAAATAGAAAATTGAAAGCATCTGTTGAAACTTGAGCGGTTTTCATACAAAGAGATATTACAGGACTAGCTTTCTTCAGCTTGGAAGAGAGATGACAGGGAGTGAAAGTCATAGAGATCTGTAACACTGTCAGTGATATAGGAAAAATATGCTTTTCAGCTRGTACTGTAAAGGATGGCACACTGAATAAGTCAGACCTTAGTTTTGATCCCCTGTGACAGCTTTTAGATAACAGCTAATCCTAAAAGAAATGGAAATGTTAAATCAGACTTTCTGAAACATACTGAAACATTTTTGAAAATCCTGCTAGGCAACTCTTTCTCTCTGTCTTGATGTATAGAGATATATATAGTCTTATATATAAGAATGAAGATTGTAAATTTTCTTAAGCAAACCTACATTGAGCATCATGAGAACAGACTGGAATAAAACAGTAACAGCAGTATTGAGACCATTTCAATAATAAAAAAAATGTAGTAGAAAAGTGTATAAAGTAACTTTCTGGAAAAAAAGTCTGGATCACATCAAAAAAGCATGTATGAAAGAAACACAAAAATTAAAGTAATGGAAGGTTTTTAAAAGAAACAAAGCTTATTCTGAAGACAAATTATCTGCATGAAGAAGCAGCCAAGCTGTACATGAATTATGTGATTTATTTAGTATGGTCTTGACTTACTTCATCAGTTCAGGTTGATCATAAGGAAAATTTTCTCATGGCGAGAATAATCAAGCACTGAAATAGGACTGCATAGAAACATTGTGGAATTTCAGCCACAGACATTCATTAAGAACACACATGACAAGTGTATGGTGTATTTAGACTTGATCCTGTTTTGAAATGGTGGGATGGACTGTATGATCTTTCCCATTTCCTTTCAACTCTCTTTTCTATTAGCAGAAATTTCTATTTTTCTATGATTTATTGCTTATATCTATTCATTCAGCTTCAGTATTTCATAGGGTCAGATACCAAAATGGACTTTCCGAAAGGTTAGATAACACGATGGAGGTCTCTCAGTCCCAAGCGGAGAGTCTGAAAAATCCTGATTAATGGCTGAATTAATTAAATCCTCATTAATTTGCATGCAGACGTGAAGACAAAATAGTGCTCTTCAGGATCATACATAAGAGTTCCCAAAGAATCCTAAGATCCTACACCTGCATGTGCTGTAAAGCACCCACTACAGCTAGGCAGCTGTACAGGCATCTATAATACAAGCATACAAGTAACTCAGTGTAATAGAGAGATACATGAACAAGTTATGAGTTAAAGTTGGTCTAAATTACTACTGGTAAACTAGTTTGAGAAAAGGGGATTTCAATGCAGGCAGTTTACCTGGCTTCTCAGGTAGTACACAACTATCTCAGGAACATAAATGTAGTGGCAAGTCTGAATATCATTTTGCCTCCTCATAAGACAAATTTGAACCTAAAACTGAGTAGTTCTCAATCTGTCTTCCTTGAAGACTCAAATGAACAGACATGCTCTGAAAATATCTAGTCTACATTCACTGTCCTGGGCTTAGGATACAGTTCAGGCTTCTGACTTCAAGTCCAGCTGGAGGACACACCTCTTCCCCTTTCATATGCTAACATTCTGCTTTTCACACTCTTCAGGTATCTGCAAAAGCTAACTAAGAAAAGCAAGCAAACTTTGGAAGCTTAAGTAGGCATTTCACTTCTACTGAAAAATGTGAAGATTGCAAACTATTATTCTTGTAGTCAGAATAGTCTCTTAGGTTGCAGAAGATTAGGGCCGAATACCATTTGTCCCTGGAAGACTTCACACTCACAGCTCCACCTCCCTAGTTGATGATGTAACTGCCAGGCCATGCGCTACTCTTAAGCAGTAGTTACTCTCAAGCCTCCCTTTTGAAGTACTTCTGCTCTTCAACAAAGATGTAAAGATTATACCAGAGTGGGAAAGTGAAAAAAAATCCCAAGATTATTCAATGACTAGGTGATTTCTGTGTTCCTGTGTGTATTTCAAGGACAGAATATATTGACAAGTGAAGAACTGAGGACAGAATTAGGTTTTAAATAACATTTCCCTGAAGAATACCTGATCTAGTGCTACAAAGCTACCCCGATACAATAAGCTAGTGCTTATTTTTTCTCTAAAGCATTGAGTCAGGAGATTTTACAACAAGGCAGGCTTAAGTTAACACATCTGCTCAGATTTTTTTTTTTTTTTTTGATCTGTGTCTGAATTATGGCAAGTGTCCGCTGAACATACACAACTTGTTCTGTTTCCCTCTGAGACTCTGGACATAAACAACATTGGGAAACAATGCACTTGACTCAGGCACCTGGAGTCTACTATGGAGTCCAGRCACCTAAAAGCTTAGGCAATACGATACTCAACATCCATCAGAGTTTTATGGATCTAGCTCATAGTCTACAGCTAGAGACTCTGTTTTAAGTGCTTCATGTAAGATATATAGGGGAAGTAAATTTCAGGCAGAGTGATGTTTATTTTACATGTGTTTTTTTAAAGCTATGCAAACCTTCCTTTCTAATTTTCATCAAAGTATCTATGCTTCCTTGAGAAGTAAGTTAGTATTTCACTGCTCACTGTACCAATAGTTCTACATGATTATTTCAACGATGTAACCTCTGACATTGGAATAGGCTGGCTGAATTTAACTTGGCACCAGAAAAAAATGTCCTTACAGTCAGACCAAGCAGTCTTTTAAAGGAAGCAAAAAAATCTCTATTGCTACAGTCATTTAAAATGATACTAGACAAAACGTTCCATCTCTGCATTGACAGTCAGTGTGACAGTTTCGCCTAATTTGTCTGTCCTCCCTGTCCATCCAAAGGTTTTCAGATGAACTTTTCTGTACCAGATCTTGATGCATGACTGTTTCTCACATTAAAAATAGAGAGTCTGGAATGTCTCTGTTATTTTTCTAATAATAGAAGTATATATTCAGTATGTGAAGTGTGGTCCTTCCATGGGCATTTCTAGTGAAATTAATTGGGGAAATCTGTCTAACAGATTCTCACTTTCTTTTTTTTTTTGTTCCCATAACTTTAAGGGAAAGATTGCATCTGTGCATCTGTGGATACAACATATTGTGTAAAAGGTTGTAGTATAGTATGTATAGTACAATATATTCAGGTATAATACAGCTTGCAGAGTTTTGTTTTGTTTTCCCCAACATTATCCCGCTGAGAAGATTGAGTCTGTTTGATGAGCGCTAGGGAATCTACTCTATATTTGCAGATGCTCTGAGATCCACACAGATCTTGAGGTAAGTGGTAGGGAGAGGGTATGCATCAGCCCAGGGCCAACTAGCAGAGTCCTGAGCTCTTCACTTCTGTTAAAGAGCTCCCACATATCATATTTGTTTATATTCACTACAGTTCGTTGCATTACCTTCATGTTATCAATGAAAAGACAAAACTTCCCCTCAAAGGTTATAGAATTTAGCATCAGCAAGGCTGGAAAGGACCTTTGGAGGTCATCTAGCCCTACCTCCAAAGCAGGACTAACTTCAAAGTTAGATCAAAGCAAATCAAAACTACAAAGCTGACTTAGGTTAGAACAGGGTAAAGGCAAATTAATTTATTTAATCTCAGTACAGAATAATCTTTCTGTATTGCTGTTAATTTCTTACCTAGAGACCACTTAATGTGATGGTTAACCTTCCTGTATACATGTAAAGTATATCTGAAGGAAGTCATTCAATTCTATATGGAAGTGAAAATGCATTTGGGAATTTGTTTTATGATTATTTTTCACTGAATTTATTCTTTTCAACTGATGTAAATGTTTGAGTGCTAATTTTATCTGAAAATAAAGATTGATTTGGCAAATATCAGGAGAGAGTACTTTTAAATGTAAATCTATAATAATTATAGGCCATAGGATAAAAGTACAAACTGATGGAATGTTATAGGAAGAAAACATTTTAAAAAGTATATCTACAAATAGATATCATAAGACTGATTTTCTTATAAATAATAGTTTAAACTGGAAGTGAATTGAAGTCACTGGCATATGACTAAAACTTTTTGTATGAGATACTGGATTCTGCATGGAAATTAGAAAAGCAAGCACTAAAACATTTTTGTTTTCTTTCCTGTCTTTGTTCCTAAAATTCAAGGGTGATGTCAGACTGTGAAAAAAGAATTTTTGAACATCTTTTAGTTGAATGAGAATTTTACCTGAGGAATACAACCAAAATTATGATCCAGTCCAGGTCCAAAACTGATATGAGTGTCTCTGATTTTTTTTTTCCAGATAAGAATGAAGTTGTCCACAAAAGCAGAAGCAAACACCTGCTACTTCTTGTGGAAGTGGGTCCTGTTTTCCTGGGGATGTTTTCATTAATGAATAATTACCAGTTTGGCAGAAGCAGCAGACTAGTTGCTATCTGAAAAGCTAGGCCACTTGTATATTTTCCTGAATATGGATACGGGTCTAATTGTAAGTAGACTTTAAGAAAGAAAGAAAAAAAAACCTACCTAATATCTCATTCCTTCCTCTTCTTCCCCTTAATCTTTAATTTACCCATAAGCTCTTTAGGTTTGTGTTGCTTGTGCATACAGTTAGCTTTTGCCTTTCAGGAAAAGGATCTTGAAATCAGTGCAAATTGCTCTCTGGGCCTGTCAGCCCAAAGACTATCAGAATGCTGTGAAGTATTAAGACAGGAACTGAAAACAAGTAGAAAATAACACAACAGCAGTACGTGAGTCCAAGGTGCGTCAATGTTTTTAGTTTTGTTAGCGATTCAACAGTTTATACAGGTAACATCTGTTAGTGCTGAGAAGATTTCTGTGCATTCAGTAAGTGATCTGTTGGACACATTTGCTTGAATATATAGAAAATCATTTGGAGGTTGGATCAGATTTGAAATGCACTTGAGACCAGTTTCAAAGATACAGTTTCAGCAGTACTAAACAAAGATGTCTTTTTTCCTTGAGAAAGAATGTTATATTTAGGGAAGAGATTGTTTTCTTAGCTCTCCTCAGTATCAGAGGGAATTCTGTTAGCTAATTGGCAACACGTCACACTAAATAATACTTTCAGGTATTTGTTTTTTGTGCGGCCAAGCAAAAAGTTAGCCATAGGGCACTTAAAGCTTTGGCAATGGCTTATATTGAAAGTCACATTGTAGAATGCCAAAAAACTGTTAGTGTTTGTGGTGGACAGTGAGTTGGTTAGAGCTTTGTAGTGGAATTCTTTCTTCCTTTACTTTAAAGGGAGCACATCAAAAGCACCAGAAGACTTCCAATCTTAGAGGTTTGATTATAATAGAAAATTTTATAAACACATATACCAGCTGGAATAGAGTAATTCTAACTAGAGAGAGCTCAGCTCTACTGGATAAGGCAAATGGTAAGAAAAAGATTGAAAACATATCTTTCTGCTTGCGACTGTAACTTTTCTATGGCAGCATCTACTTCATCTTTTCTTTCAAGCCCAGTATTTTTCACAGGCTTTCTTACCTGCACAAACTCCACATGGTCTTACTGGGATCCCTTTGAACGTCATCTTTTGTCCATCACTTCTGAGGTCTAGGTTTGGACYTGCACCTTGCTGCAAATGAGCTCCCCACTATTGCAACCTGCCCTCCTAAGGGCTCACTGCTTATTATGTTTTCCCTGTGTACTCAGACTGTCTTCTCCTCCCTACCCTGCTTCCCTCCACCTCCTCCTTGCTTATCATTTTCCTGAAGCTGCTCCCAATGAGCATGCACRGTTTCTTGCAGGAAGGGGAACTCTTCTAGAAGGCCTCACTTGACGCAAGGCAAAGCAAGAAAGATGAAGCACAGGAGTGGCTCTTGTGCTGCCCAGCTACACCTTTTTAAATAAAGTATGAGGCCCTTAGTACACTGAAAACAAGCACATGTAATGCATCCACCACAGGGTTCTTCAAATAATATTTTCAAAATGACTTAGAGATATTAGATTTCTAGTGACCCCTGCCAAGCAGGCAGATTAAGCTAATTTTTGAGAGAGAAGGTGAAAGGACAGATTTGTTCTTATTTAAATACCTATATAACTTTTGAGTCACAGCCCTCCTTGGTCCCCATTTTGGCAGCTACTTCAGATTACAAATAGCATTTGGTTTCTCACTTGTAAATTACCTGTTAGTTACTGTGTATAATTGACCCCAGTTAATCTAATATACATAAATGTTCTGGAGCAGATTAATTACGTGGTCCTTAGCTATAAAATAAACCATATACTCCATGAACATGATATGAACTAGTAAGTTTTTTTAAGCCCAAATGAGAATTTTTTTTTGTTTTAATAAACATTTTGTACCCTTTCATAAATGAAAACACAATGAATGATAGCAATGTCTCTGTTATGTGATCCAGTCTATTTCACCAAAGTTATTGTTGGGAGAGGGCCAAATGCTTGCAGTCTTTCACATACAAAATTCATAACTATTTCCATTTAATAAGACCTCTACATGAGAAAGGTCAGCCAAATGGTTTTAAAAAATAATTCTATCCAAATCAGAATACATTTAAAGTATTTTACATATTTATTGATCTAAATTATTTATGCTTTCCTTTACTAACAAAGTAGCATTTAGTATATAGATGAATGTAGAAATCTTTCTTTGAAATTAGGCATTCTGGGACTCATAAGGCAGCCCACTCAGAGAAGAAAATTTTTTATTCATTTTAGTTTTCTGTAAATTGAATTTTTATGTATTTTCTCCTATTAACCTAATTTTTTTGCAAGACTTTATTAATATTTTACCTATATCATGAGATATGTTCTCTTAATCAGAACATTTAGCCAGCCAGATGATGGGGGGTAGGGGGAAGGGGAGAGTTGCATTTGCTTTTTTTCTAAAGCAAAGATCATGGCTGATTTTAACTGTTCCCTGTTAACTGCCATGTTTAACTTTCATCATTTAATATAGTGAATTTTTTAATGTTCACCTAATACTATAAATTCCCAGGAATTTATATTTCTTCTAGCATCAATGAACACACTCTTCTATGAACCAGCTAATAAGCCTTGTAATGATTTTTGACAGATGATTCCATTCTGACAGATGTGGTTGACATAATCATGGTAAATGTTTTGTTTTTATATTTTTATGCTAGTTTTCATTTAAAGTTATAGCATACATGTATGTTTTGCTTTGAATTTTTTTCTACCTTACATGCAATTTGATAATAGATTCTGTTTTCACTGTTTTACAGTTGTTCCTCTAATACTACTTATAAATATTTTTTTTAGTAGCTGGAAAATGTATCATAAATGCATCATGATATGTCATGGATATCTTCTTTGCATGTCCTATAGCATCCTGTAATCATGTATGGTGGTGCAGGATATAAAATGGAAAGAGTTAATTGATGTTGGCTGAAAATAAGAACAGAGTGCTTTTGATGTGTACATCATCAGATCAAATAGTTACTTATTACAATGTGACTACTGGATTAGATATTGCCTTTCTTTTAATAGAAAACTGTTCGGTTGCTGGTTTAATTTCTCAAGGTGCATGGAAAATTATCTCTTCAAATAGGTATGTTTAAATATAAATTCAGTAGTTGATTGATACTATGTTATTGTTCTTGAATGTTTCACAATTCATTAGTAGTGATTAATGACTGGTTAACATTTGCATAAGTGAATATGCATTCACATATTCAATACGTACCAGAGGAACTAGCTGATCTGACAATATACCACTAGGGAATGTCTTTGGTGTCAGGGCCCGATGCTCATCAAAACTCCTAGCTGAGTGATGTGCTCCAGGTTTACCAGCTTCAGGTCCTCCCTGAGCAAAGGCAACAGTTGTATCAAGAATGTAGTCGGTGCCTTAACTGTCTCATGTACCTTTGCACCACAGCAAATCAGGCCTTTCATGAAAATAAGAAAGAATGGCCTATGTACCCTCCTCCTTCTGTAAGTGGGCACTGTCCACCCACAGCCTCCATTCTGAGTGCGTGCAGCATTTATGCTGCCTGTTGCTGCTGTTGCTGTTGTCAGTGACTCAGATGAGAGCTGTAACTAGGAGGCCTGCTACAGACCATTCAGAACCACAAGCAGCTAAACAAAATGTACTGCCACCTGATCTGCCCTGATGGATAGCAGATATTTTCCGTTCAGGAAGGCCACTTGCTCCTGCTCTCACCTCATCCTAATAGCAACATAGGACATGTACACATAGGATGGGTGGGACTCAGGTATGGCTTGGTGATTTTGGATGGATGAGACTAGCACACACATATAGAACTACATTACTGTTCAAATCTGGAATAAATGTGGGTAAAAATGATAAGCACATTATTTGGCTTGTTTAAGAACCTGGTGTCCAACTTAGGTACATATCCTAAGTTTATAGGGACAATACACCTCCTTCAGGCAACCACCTCCCCAAGGCAAGAAAGCAGCCATCCTCTTCTGAAACCTGGCTATGTCAATCTGCATGTGTCAGTGGAAAGTGCACACGAGGGAGAGGAGAGAAATTTGTCAGCAGGATATGAAGTAGAAAAGTGAGATTATTCTTTGCTTCATCTGCTCCTAAGACCAGTGTCCCAAGAACCAGTGGGAGTTTCCAGTGACATAACTCTTCTAGTCTTTTCTTTGTTTTCACAGTGAGGCTACTGAATCCTAAACAGTAACTTTGTGTACAGACGGGTAGGTTAGGCTCATTCTTTTACACACTGTACCTCTAAAGGGGGAAGCCTAGGGAAGACTGGCTGACTGGTCCTGGTAACTTTGGAAGCTTAGAGAAGCAGTTTGTGCAGTTTTACAGCTTGTAAGTTAGACTGCAGAAGGATGTGGGTCATGTGAGTACACGGGAGGTCCGAGCAGTGGGTTTGGCCTGTCTCTAGATGAGTGTCTCATCATCCTCTGCAAGCTGTACGTGGATTTAGAAACTCTGAGTGTTTCAGGTGTCTCTCTGAGAAGGGGAATGATATTTGAGACTATGCTAGCTATGTGTGCTGCGCAATTGCTTCACATCGTGCTGTTTGCTGGTTGGGACCAAGGGTAGATTTACATAATGGACAGCTATTATGGTCAGTACAGACTGTCACTTCGACTGATGCAGAACTGCCTGGAGTACCTTTTGTATGTGAAATTTGCTTACAACTCCCATCCTGAATGTCTTTGCTTCTGGTTGGCTGTGTGAGAGTAGGAGCCTGCAGTACCTAGTAGCAGTGAGATAGGCTGGTTAACTGAGTCCTGACATCTGACCATCTGGCTAACAGTCACAACGGAGCATGACTTGGGCCTCCCCACCAGAGGGTCTTGTYCCTCTCTGATGGGGATATGTTTAAACTATCTTCTTTCCTGGCTGCACCTCAAGCTCTTTATTCACTCTACAAGTCCTTTCCTGGATGTGATCTGATTATGGACTGAGGGTCTACCAGAGTATGCTAGAACAATGGGGGAAGATATTCTAACGTCTAAGTTACGGTCAAATCTGTGCATTACCTACAGTTTCTAGCATTACTGGAGTGCTCTGTTTTACTGGACAGCAGAGGTTTGGGTGCCAAAATAGTCCCCCTTTTGTTTGCTGAACAGCGAAATAGTCTGGCTAGGCTACAGGGAGTGTCTATATTCCTCCTTCCTTTCCCAGTTTCTGAATTGAAAACTCTGGTAAGCTTAATGGAAACATCATCTATCCCCTTATCTTTGAAGAGATATGCTCTCTACTCTTTAAACATCTGTTCCATTTATTTTCCACATAGTTTTTCATTTTCACTATTTCGTACAGAGGAGTTAAGCACAGAAAAATCATTCTAAAATGTCCTTTCAAATTCTCAGTCTACACAGGAATGACTTTCAAATATAATTCACTTGCATTTCTGTAGTTTCACTGTGAAGGAGCAGTCTATTTATAAGTTTGTGCTATTCCTTTCTGAAATGCTGCTGATTACCTCAATGCTCTCAATATTCATTCACACAGATTTGAAGAGTACTGATAGGTAGCCTAAGCAAACCTCTGTGGGTCACACCTTTTTCCTTTGGATGACCAGGGGCACTGAGTGACAATGAAGGATTGAATTCTTCTCAGGRGGATTAATGGATCATGATAGAAAATGAATTTATCGTTTTTTTCAGTTAGATTCTAAACAGTTTATAATTGAGCCATTTTGTTCTTGATTTGGAAGAGCTCCTAGAAGACCAGAAAGTATTTGAAAATTTAATTCTCTCCTGGGTGGTCCAACACACCATGAACCTTACAAGCTTTCAGGCTTAATGGGCTTTCCTTCCAGCTTGCCAGCTCTAATTAAAAGGCAAGCTTTGTTTTAGTATGTTATTCTATTAGCTTGCATAAAATCAGTCACATTTGCATGAGCCTGTCAAACCTCATATTCAAACCTGTCTAGTCTCCTGAAGGAAACAAGAAATTTCCTTTCTTTTTCTTCTGGCCATCACGGTCTTCTGAATTAATTGTTCAAATCCTTTACTACCACAACTGTGAACCTGACAGATAGCGCACTTCTCATTAACAAGGTATTTTGTTGTTGTTGTTGTTGTTGTTGTTGTTGTTGTTGTTGTGTCACACTGCTTCTTTTATGCATGCTGAATAGTGAGACTGTTTCTTAGCCATAGAAGAAGTTAGCCAAAGGGTCTGGGAAGCTACCTCTGTAAAAGTGGCTAGCACAACATAATGACATAGACGCATATTAGAGAAAAACACTCTACAAAATATTTAGTACTGTATATTCCATTCACAGAAAAATCTCYATGAATGACACTACTCTCTTACTTCATTTACAGCTTGACAAGCATTAGCATCTTTAATTATGATTCTGAAATATAATCCATAAAAATAATATGGAAAATGAAGTGATAAGTAGCCAACAAAATTCTTTCTACTACAAACTCRTTGGCCTTTTACTGTACTTTGAAAAATGGATAATAAGATCATAAACAGTTGACAATCTTTTTCTTGTTATATATATTTGTTTTATTTCCCTCTACAGTTGAAATATTCATTAGAAAAAAAAAAGTAGAATCTGTCATTACTGTAGTTCTCTCCATCCTAAAAAATTGCAAACTACTTCACAAATCATACACTTCATCTCCATTGATATGTAGCTTCTTTATAGTGAAATAGGATGCTCATCCATGTGGAACAACTCTGTACATATGTTTGAGGCAGATAGTGATGTGTATTGTATCAAGTGGAAATTCTAGTATGATTTTTCAGGTAGGTAGAATGTAATTATCTACTTTAAGTTTTAGCTAGGGCCATGCAGCCATCTGCTTAATTTGTTATTATTGCTTTATAACTTCTGAGTGCCTCACTGGACATTGACAGATTTAACTTCACAATACCATTGAGACATGGTAGTATGATTAACTTGATTATACAAAAGTAGAACTGAGATACTGAAAAATATAGAATCCAAATTAAAATCCATTCAGAAAAGGAAATATTTGGTCAGTTTCACCTGGCCTTGGATCACACTCAAGCTTATGTCTGACACCTGGAAAGACTCTATTTTGSGTAAAAGATCTCTTAGGCAAAAAATTGTTCTATTATAAAAAGGTAATAGGATCTTTAATCAGTGCAAGTGATATGAGCTGTAGTTTGAAATGCCAAGAACACTGAAATGTCAGTATTTTTACTAACCAGTGACCAAGGAAAAAATTAATATCCTCAGTAATTGTCCCCTGAAGGAAAAACAATTACACTGGGACAATTTTTCTTACTATTTTCTAATTCAACAGTAAAGTGTTTGAGTTGTGATTACCATAGAATTACTATCCCTGAAGCCTTCAGCTGTGTCTCTATTAAAAGTACTTTATTGCTGAAAGCATTTTCACATACTAATATCAGCAAAGAACTCTTGCAGTGTGCAGATACCTCTATACATCTTTCAGTACAGTCGTTTTCACTCAGGAAAACCATCTCCTCACACCAAGGAGTCATATAACAATGGCGACAGAAGACTGTAGGACCTGCAGGACTGCAAGATCTAGCCCTAGTGCACAAAATACTGCACACATTGATTTCTGGAAATGTTAAATTAACAATGATGTATTACAAAAATACTGATAGATATTTGCTGACATGATTTAGCTTTTAACGGAAAATTTGCTATGGACTTACATATTGAGGATGATACTAAGAAATTCTAGCATTTTAATCATTTTAAGGATCTTTGTCATGTTTACTTTATCCTCTTTGATATGTTTAACTGTATTGAGCTTTGGTACACACAGCTCCAGCTTCTGTCAAGATTAAAAAACTCCCAAAAGCTCATTACGGTTACACATATCAGTAAAGACTAAGGCAAAATCCGTGCCAAAAAAAACAAATTATAAATTCCCTAATGAGAGAGGTCAAAGAACTGAAACCTTCAGCTCAAGGTCTCATAACGTGTGTTTATTCAAATAAAATCACCTGTAGAGATCTTTCCTCTCTGAGTTCTGCATACCTCAATTTTGCCCTGTGCTGTCAGTAGAGAAAATATTTTCATAATTTTACTCTTAAGAGAAAAAAAAAAAAAAAAAAAAAGGCAGAGAGACCATGATGTTCAACAATATGGGATTTCATATTTCCCATGCATGGATTTGGACCATTGTAATGACCAGTGATACTTTCAAAAAGTGTTTTCCTAGATACTTTCAAAAAATGTTTTCCTAGAATAGATCTTCCAGATCTTTCTTTACATGACTGCCCACCTGGTTTGTTGCAATGAAATTTGACTGTAGGACCCAAAGTGCTTCCAAGGCAGCTGGATCTAAGAAGCAGCTGGTCAGTGTCTGACGCTGGTGATCACAGCACGCCTCAAGGTGCTGTTGCACCCATTTGGTCCCCTTCATTAGATGTAGCATTCTTTAGTCCTACTAACCAAACCACCATGCAGACAAAACTCTAACTTTCCAACTCAATTCAGTAGTTTGTTCATTCCTTTCTTCTAACTTTTCTATTCTCTACAGAGTCAGTTGATACATCCTTTGCATGGTATTAATAGAAAATCCTCAATAATTGTTTTCCTTATAATTAGTTATTTTGTATTCATTAAGCAATCAAAATGATTCTAGAAGTCAGACACAAACCCTTCCTCAGGGTTATAAACAAAATAGATCTTAAGAAAGACCTGCTGATGGAATGACTACAGATGGTTTTTGTTCTAATACAAAGCAAATCACCTTGAACTTTAATCTTAAAAATCAGAAATTGGTACCAGATTATTTAGCTAGGTCAAAATTTTATAAACTGACCCTTCCTAGAAGACTTTTCAGTTCTGTTTCTTCCAAGTCAAGCTCTTCTATGAACCCAAATGTTGGCATCTATGAGCAGAATTTCAACTACCTCTCCAAAGTTATTGAAACCTCTTGTTATAGTTTTTCAATTCACATATTCATTTTCTGATCTTTTAGGCAAAGTCATACTGTATTTTGTTTTCTTTCCCCCCCATGGATTTAACATTGCATATGCTGCCATCACATTTTACTATTCTTGTGTAGTGTGGCCTTCCTTCACTTATTCTTACCTAATCTTACCTGTTTAGTTTAAAACRCTCTGGAGCAATACCAAATAATAATAACAATCTGTTGCTCCTTTCCTTTCCAGTGATGAAGTCATGTCTACTTGAAGCAGACTGAGTCATCAATAATTTCTTTATACTTAACATACAATCATAACCATCTATGCCACATTCCAGTTTTGGCAAAAGAACATTAATAATTATTTTTATTAGGAATTAAAGGGTTGCTTTATTTTTACAAATATGTGGAAGGCTCAAACCATCGGAAGTACAAAACTGTGTACACAAAAGGTACTTTAATATAAATGCCAGCACTCCTAAGAATGGCATTACTTTTTCTCTGTAACAGAGGAGACTGCCTGAAATAAATGACAGATGCAATTAAGGTGACTGAGGTCTGAAGTGGCTTAAGTGTCTCTGGTGCCTGAGCTGACCAAGGCTTCTTTCTTSTTGTACTTTGATCAGCAGGTGAACACAGAATTATCTCTTTCTACATGCAGGTCTACCAAGACAGTGTGTCAGAAGACTACATTATCTAAGCTATTAATACATGGGTAGGTAACTGCAATGAGAGATGCTGAGGTTCTTACTGATTTCCTGCAAAATTTCAGGTTTAAATAAATCTCAAAATTGTGGGAAGGCAGGGAAATAGTCTTTGGTTAAAGCAAAGAAACATTGACATGAAGGCCAAAATTTAATATGGCATTTAATATGTAGTGAGCCAGCAGAACCTGTCAGTCTTGGTTTTATTGATATTAGCCTGTTTTCAAGTGCTTTCAAGCAGTAACAAAGTTTAACTGTGGACTCCAGGGACAGGATTGCAGTATTTCACCAACAGACAACAAAGGGTGATGGGTCTATRCAAAACCAATTACTAGCAAACAAAATCAATCCAGTGACTAGGCAACTGGACGTCCCAGATATGAAGGACACAGCATTTCATGCAAAAAAGATCCTAAAGCTTTCTGAAAGGTTTACATGCAATGAGTGTTATTTCTTGTCTATGAGAAACTTTGCCATCAAGTTTGAGGTTACTGAATGCTGATAGGAGATATAGAAATGACAGGGTGCAGATCGTCATTGGCATTGTGTGATGTGTCTGTGGGGCAGTTCAGCCTCAGCACTGAGCTGTGTATGTGCTCTGCATGAAAAGCTATGGTAGTAATTCTTGTGGATAGCCTGGCTCTCATCCCTCCATGATGAATTTTGGAGCTGTGCTGATGAGCTGAAGGCTTTCTGGATGCAGGTACTTTTTCTTTTTGAATTCTGCATAACTCAATTTTGCCCTGTGTGCCAGGGACTAGGGTGAAACCTGAATGAGTCTTGCCTTTTAATGGGCTTGTGTCTTCAGTGGTTAATATGAAGTGCAATGAAAGGGGAAAGAAGCTGTGGAGAGAACATTTTTTCCAAATCAGAGAAGGAGGGAAGGCTGTACTTTGCCTAATTTAAGTTTGGGCCTACTTAGAGCATGTCTGAATGGATTACAGACCTTAGACCTTAGACTGATTTAGGAATGAAATGCAAGATCCAGCCCTAGGCCATTTTTTGCCTTTGAATGTGTTTTTGTTGTACTTCATGGGCCAAACTCCTCTGAACACACAGTTCCCAAGTTGCCTCGTCTTACATGACTCCAGCAGCTGTTCTGTTCTGAACATTAATCTCTCCTTAACCATTACTCCAAATGTCCTCCAACATTTATAATGACAAATATTCCACTATGGTAGCAGCTTTTATAAGTCCCTTCTCTCTCCTGGCACAACTCTCCTTTCAAAAGTTAGTACTTCTTTCACTTTTCTGTTTGGCATTTCCATTTCTCTCATCATTAATAAATGTCTGTTGTTCAAGTTTTATGATGCCATATTAATCACCCATCTAAACTTGCCGGGTAATTTACCAGGTAAGCTTTTAGACTTATTCTGCCAAATATGAAGTCAAAATGTGATGAATGTGAATAGTTTCATTTGTTTTTCTATTCTCAGTCTGTAGTCTAAAAAGAACTCTTTCATTAAATTATATGTAGACAAGTCCTTAATCCCTTTAGACATGATCATTGCAAGAAAAGAGTTGTAGGTTTTCCATATTCCCAAAATAAAATCAATGAATACCAAAGAGGTGAATGATCTGACTAATTCACCTGTCTAAGAAACCATAGCTGAACTTAATACTTTGCTAGTCCATAGCTTGATCCCGAAGTGGTATTTCCTGTATCTGCAGGGATCTGATTTGACTTCAAAGGTGAAGTTTCAGAATCTGACCCATGTGACACGTGACCATGGCCAAGTGTAAATCATTATAGGAGACAAGCATAAGAGATGCTAAGAATCATATATTTATGAGTCAAATTCAAATTTGGCATACACCAAATGGCAAATTTGGCAGATATTGGCAACTATTTCTTAAATTGTAGGAAAAGGAAAGCAGTATATATTTTGAGAATACAAAAGATTACGGTTTTTCTCTGTCCATTTCTGAGTATTAGTACTCAGCTGGTATTCCCTGTAAGAAACATAGAAACACAAAACTTTTTCTTATAAATTTCAGTACTTCAGCAGAACTGGAGGCCAAAACTATATCAAGCTCAATAAATTTTGTATCCTTTTGAATTCAGATACAGAAAGAGTGATAAAGAATAATCCTCCATACTCATTTATTTATTTATTTATTTATCCAAAGACTGCTGAGATGTTTTTATAATCTAAATTCAATTCATACCACTTCTATGCCCTGAATAGGCTATGATATTATGTTTTCCCCAGGAATATAATCTGCTCATATGTGCCTGACTACCTTTCCATATGCATGAATGCTTGTAACGTGCAGCACAAACAAATTAGTAGTCTGCATTGCCTTTTCAAAGAGGAAGTCAAAAAGTATGAAAGTATGAGTCACTTTACTATTGATTTAGGGACTGGGGCTGCCAAATTGCTACCACTAAAGTAATTTTCTAAATCCTAGCACTCATGCCCTAAAATTTGTCAATGTCTTTAKGTAGCAAAGCACCACTTTTAAAAGACAAAAAAAATTAATTAGAAATCCAGTGATACTCACAAGCTGACAGCAAAGTTCTTTTAAATAATGAACTATAAAGGAAGAAAATACAGTGATAGTGGGGAAAAAAACTTATTTTTTTATCTATTTTACCTAAAATCACTGGGAAGAAACAATTTAAAATGGTGATTCATCAGTAGGATTACAAATCTGGTTGTGGTTCAAGAAAAAATTTAAATCGAACCAATCCTAGGCACAATAAGGTAGAATATTCTCTTTACTGACAAAATGTTTCCTACAGAGTTTCTCATTCCTCAGAAACTGTTATAGTATAATCAGGTGACTTGCTGCACAGTCAGGTTCATTGTGTTATTTTCACCACTGTCCAATCCCGATTTATCACGGAGGAAGCCCATCRTCATTTCTTTTGCTTTAAAATATTTCCCTATCTATTTTATTGTTAATGGTAGCAGAAGAAGCCTGTAGGATTCTGTCATGGTGTGGCCAAAAAAGGGCTTTTTCTTATAGGCTACTATATTAACAAGATGTTCTTCAGTTACTGCCATATTTTGTCACTTTGTATTCTTGCTTCCCAATTTTAGAAGCAGAACTCAAAGGCTGAGAAACATCTGCCAGAGAATCGACAGCCCAAAGCTTTTACCAAGAAAGAAGCATAAATTGTATGTATTATTTTTATTTTCTTAATGTTAACTTTACTCTTAAGTGGAACAGTATTCCCCTAAGGTTATTAAATGCAAAATTTGCCTCCTCAATTTCATCTCTGATCTCAGTGGGCTACCCACCATCTGCTATTATGAAAGTTCTCAGATATTTGGGGCAGAGCCCTTGCCCCACTGGTAAAGCATCAACATGTAGTTGATGCGTTGTATTATCTTGTTTACATTACACCATGCTAAAAATTTACAGGAAGAGAATTCTTTTGAAGCCTTTAGTTTCCTAAGCAACCCATTTCCAGCACCCCTCCAACTGTAGCTCTGGGCTTTGTCTTTCTCTCAAAGCTGACCCTAAGTCTAGGCTGAGCATCTAAAAATGCACCCTAACCCTTAACCTCACTTAAAATTCCTGAGGGAAAAATTCTTTTTGCAGCTTTCAGTTTCCTTTGGCAGTTCCTTTCCAGCCTCACTCTAACTGCAGCTGTGTGGTTTCACTTTCTCTTGACCCTAACTCCTTCCCTAGCATAAATCAAACACCTCCGCATTTAGAGAAGAAATAGAGAATCAACCCTTACTTTACTTTGGAAGATACCCTACAGCCCCCTTACAAATGTAGCTCTGGCCTCATTCTTTCCCTCCAACCAAATGCAATGCAAAGCCTTAGGCAAGGCACCYTTGCCCTTCCTAAGACTAAAAACTCCTCGGGACAAATTTTTTTTGCAGCTGTCTCCTCTGGCAGCCCCTTTCCAGAGTCTCTTCAACTGTACCTCTGGACTCTCTCTTGCTCTTAACTCTATCTATAATTGTATGTAGGCTGCCATACCCTAAGGAATCCTTCTCCCTCCAGAAACTAAATATTCCTTATAGGGAGAATTCTACCATCAGCCCTTGGCTCTGTAGATATTATTTTCCAGCCCCCCGCTACATCTGTAGCTCTAAGCTTCCTCTGTCTTTAMTCCTAACCCTTGCTCCAGGCTGAGCCATAGACCAGGGCCACTTGTTTCATCCAGAGATAAAATGCTAGTTATTTAAGAATCCTCAGTTTCCTTTGACAGCTCTTTCTGTCGCTGTTTCAGTTGTTGCTCTGAGCTTTCTTCTTCCCTGAACCCTCAGCTGAGACTCACACAAGACACCCTTTGTCTTCCTCATTTTCTCCCAGAGTAGAATTGTTTTTGCATCCTTCATTTTCCTCTCATAGCCCCTCTCCTGCTATATTCCATCTGTAGCTGTGGTCTTTGTCTTTCTTTCATCACCTAACTGTAGGATGAGCCATGGGCCAAATTCTCTCCTCCATCCAGGGACTAAATCAGGGGAAGCTCTTATGCTGTTTATTCTTTTTGGATCTCCATGGAATATTTTGCTGTAAGCTTGTGTTTTGCATATCTGTTTATAATGCAGCAGAGATTTAGGAGAACAGTATCATAGAAAACAAAAACAATTTAGGGTATTCATTATCAAGATCATACTAAAAAGACAAAAATATCATGTTATTTTTTGGAAAACTGTCTATTTCCTAATAAATGTCCTTGAAAGCTTTCCTATATGTCTTTTTTTTTCTTAGCCTGTGTTGCAAGAGAAATTCCCACTGCAGGGGGCATGAATGCAAAAGAACTTTTAAAGCATTAATGAAAGCTGTATTACTGCCATCATTAGTGCAAAGATCTATATGGAAACCAGTTACATGTAACAAGTTGTTACACATTGTAACTTATTGCATATTGCCCCCACTGTTAACATCGGACCTTCCTATCACGTTACCTTTGCTCTGTTATGCCTGTAACTATTAACTCAAAATGGTAAAGATTTTAGCAAGGTTTGAATAATTCTATCAATCAGTGTTATTTACCCCAAGATAAGAGCCACCTCTGATCTTGGGCAGAGAGGCTGGATTTTACTTTTTGTGTCAACCTAGTTCTCCCTTTTCCAGGGCAGTACCCTAATTATTAAGTTCCAGATTCATACTCACTTTCTTGTCCCTTCCTCCTGTCCCTCTGACAATAAAACTCTGACTGGAAAAAGGTTCTAGGCTTTAAAACCTGCGCAAAGGTAGAGATATTCCCGGCCAGAGAGGGGCAAGATTCACGACACGTCCTCAGCATTGGTATTGGCTGACTCAGCTGTGCCCCTGCTCGGCGTGTTGCTGCACRAAGCATTTTGCGGTATGTAAATAGGGGGCTCAGACAGGGGGATATGGATTGCGCCACAGGCCAGACTCACTCCACCCAACGTTAGGTACTAAACTGGGATGTCAAAGTGAAAAGCACAAACACTTTACTTTCCATAAAGACAAATACCTTCATTTGGTGGTCTGGCAGTGCTTCTCTCTTTGCACTAACATACAGGAAGACTTTAATGATTATGCTTCTAACTCAGACATCTTTTTAGGTTTTCAAGTCTAGAAGCCTGTCCCTTTGTAGAAAAGCTGGATATCCTGTACAAAGTACTTAATAATCCTATGACTATCTGATTTTCTATGGGTAAAATGATTTTTTTTTGGGGGGGGGTAGGCAAAATTTGATACTGATAAGCAATTGCTTCAGGATATAGTTGTGTTGGATTTCTTTATGTCTCAAAAATCATTAGCTGAACAACTATGAATGCAGTATTTTTCATGAGCTTTCTGTGTGCAGAATGAGTTTTGAAGATGAAGCATAACTTTTAGAGATGCCCCCCCCMAAAAAAATCCTGAGTTATAGGTAATGCTGAAATACTGTAAATCTACTGCCAGAAGGCTTCTTCCAAGGAATGTGGAATTTCTTCTGAGGGATGAAATACCTATACTGACAGAAACCTAAAACTTAAATAAGCAATTCTTTCTCTAGATATGTGGATCAAAAGCCAAATTTGTAAAAACAGGCTAAAATCTCCAAAGGAGCTCAGCCAAAATGTGAAAGTGGGTCTCTTATTTGGGCACTAAAAATAAATGGTCAGATTTTTCAACGGCTTTCAGCATACTGGGCACTGAGAACTGTATCCATCAGAGGGTTTAGATGCTTTTTTTTACTGTTTGCTTTTTTAAGAGATTACACCATGGACTGCTGTCCTCAAATCCCTCTATTCCCCTTTTCTTCTCTTTAACTATGGGGTCATGAACAGTCCATAACAACCTCAACCATTACATCTGAGAGGTTCTCCTGGGCATGCAGAGAACCAGCAAAATTATTTTATTGCTGAGCAGACATCACTAGCAGCTGCCTGATGAAGTAACTAGTTTTTGTCCCTTGAATAGCTCAGTTTGGTAGACTTTCTTAGAATTTCACTGAAAGAGCAGGTTCTGCTCAAAATATAATGGAGCTGTCACTTTCTTTCACAACTGGTTAAGTCAGGTCCTTATCTCCTTTCCTGCAGTTGATCAGTAGTTACACAGCTCATATGTTTGACAGGACAAGATCAACTCTCTTCTTCTTGAAAAAATTCAAATACATAGTTTCTGCCTCAGGAAGAGTTCCCAAACTACCAGGTTACAGATTTAGCTGGGACACTCTACTGCACTGATAGTCTTCTGTTTAGTTAAACAGAAGTTTAGAAAAATAGTTATAATCTTATTGGGTCAGAGAGCAAGTGGGGAAAGAATATAAAAACAATTCTCTAGGGTAGTTATTAGTCTGTTGTCTTGAAAGCAATCTTCAGTTCCTGTTTCTGTGCCACTAATTTGACAAAAAATAATCACAAGATAAAATACAGAAGAGTGCTGGACCATCACTCTTGTACATTTTTGAGATGTGAGAGCTATGGGCTGGTATATCTCTGGGCAGGGAGGAAATTGTATTTGGCTTTTTAAACCTTGATAAGAGGCTATCAGATAAGGAAGCAGCACTATCACCACTTAATTAAAAGAAAACACCTCGTGCCACTATTTTTGTAGGGTTCAATAGAACATGTTAGATTGACKGAGGTAGACCAAGGGATGTACAGAAGCATAGTTTTAGACTCCCGGGGAACTTCAATRTAAAAAAAAAAAAAGAGTTGTGTTTCTTGGGTATTGTTGTCCAGGTCACACAATAGAGAAAAGCTTGATTTCAATGCTGAAGGGCACCAAGTACCTTTTCTGGTACTTTTCTCAGAACTCTTTTGTGAAATGACAAAGTTTTAAATTCTAAAATAACCTGAATTATCTTGATTCCTGCTGACAGATAATTACTGTGCTTGTGACTCTTAAGTCAGTCATAAAACAACTATATAAACAGCTAATATAATGGATCGATTTTGTTGTTTTTTTTGTCTTTCTTTTGATTATGGGTGGAGATGCAGATGTATTTGCTCAGGTACTAGCCATTCTCATTATTAACTAGGGAAGGAAAAAAAACACAAAACAAACTGAAAAAAATTATATTTCTTCTAGTTTGAAAATCCTGGTCAGTTGTTCCCAGTTTTAACAGATATAACTGAATAATACCTGAAAGAAGCAAACAGAAGAGGACAAGTACAGTATGATAGGTAAAACCAATTCATTCTGGCTGTGTGTTTGTGCAATAAATTGTATATGGATGAATTTAGGCAGAATCTCTATAGGGAACTCGAACCACCATCCCATGTATTGGGAAAGAGGATTCTCTTCAGCAGATAGGGGAAATGGAACTTTTAAACTACTAAATCAAGAATATTTCCATCAGAATCCTTCCAGTCCAGCTGTCAGGCACATATGCTTGTTTATACTCTTCTCACATATACACATTAAAATCCAAAATGAAGTAGATAGATAGATAGGTGATATATGATTAGAGGAAATGTGATGAGTAGGAGAATCTCTGTCACTGGTGTTTTGTAAGAATCTGTTCGTTCCTCATTGGGGCACAGTAGTGGATTTTATGACTGTCTAAGGTCCTTTCTAATCCTATCTGATATGATTCTGTGGTTAAATGTTATTCAAAACATGTTCTAAAAATAGAGAAGGCTATGTACTTACATAGATAGTATCTGACAAACGGATAATGGTACTGAATTATGTATAAAGTGCCTTGGTATTTAATGTAATAAGTACATATACAAATCAATGTTTTTAGGCAGTTACACATTTATATTTAAACTGTTCATGGCTGATTGATCTTGTATAACTTGATAGTGTAAACAAGATCAAATGAAAGGGTTAAGGGTTTTTTAGCATGTATATATTTTTAATGGAGTATCTTCATATGTTAGATATTACAGTATGTACATGAGGCATGTAGTGCATTTTTGTTTTGGCATAGTATATTAAATAAGTGGAATCGACTTATGTCATATTTTTTACTTTAGACAGTTAACAACCTAAGATGTAACTTTAAAGGAACTTTTAAAAGCTCAAGGATCAAGAAGATCTGACCTTAGGGCAAATTAGATGTACCTCAGAGAGGCCATTTCATCCATTACATCTGTCTCACACTATCTAAAAAACATGTTCTAGACCCTAATTTGTGAAAAAATTAAGTGTAGAAACTGTAAAGTGAGATTCCTATGCTCTATAAAATAAGCATCTGTACTATCCTGTACTAAGTCTGCTATTGAGATTTGTTTCTTCTTTGCACCCATATGAAAAAGATCTCTTCCTTTCTAATATCATCTTGTAATTGATGTGGCTTCTTTATACCAATATATATCAGCATGGTAAACTAGAAAATAAATGTCCAGTATAGCTTCATGATAATGATGAAAAGCATATTAACAGGTTCACATAAAGGAAAGTCTCTTTTCTCTGCTTATGAACTTAATTTTGTGCTGTTGAAGATATCCTTTGACTCTAGGGAAACATTAGGGAATTTTAACCAGTCAGGATTTCTCTTCTAATAATTACTACAAGAAATATGAAGAGGTGACTCATACTAAATATTGATGACCTAACATCTCAGTTTTAATACTAGCAGACCTTATAAAACAGCTTGTTCAAAGAGATCTATAAATTAGTGGACAGACATGTATATAAACAATCTTTTAGCACAGAAGAAAAATGCTATATGCGGAAATTTTGTGACAAGACTGGCATGGCTTCTGAAGGTTAGTRGAGACAGTGAGTCAGTACATCGTACTTAGTACCTCATTGCCTTGGGTGATTTTTGTTTCATCTGATACTAGTTTGTGGTTTACATGTGAAGCCATAATGTCTGTTTTTCTGTACTATATCAAAAGAGAATAAGTTCCCAGTGGGTACTTGCTATTTGAAGTAGTTTTACCGTGATTTTGGCAGATAAAGTAGAGTTGAGAATGTAACTGCTCTGATTGCTGAAAATCCTGATGGAAAGCCTTAGCTATAATTTATGTGKTACAAGGTGTACCTTTCAGGCTCTTGACCTCTGGAATTATTTATTCCCTCTATTAACTGAAGAGACCCTGAAGCATGGTAGGCTAGGTGCCTAGGGATGGGATCTGGGCAGAAAAGAAAACCAGCATGCTAAATCTCTTAGAGCTAGTCAAATGAAAATGAAACACAAAAAAGTGCATCTCAAACCCTATCATTCTCAGCAGAGTAGATGGGCTTTTGAGAAACTACCTCCATCCGCTTGAGATCCCAGGATATAAACAGGATATAAACTTGGTTCCTATGTTTCCCTTTCTTTTCTCTTTGGTGCCACTGTTTAGCAGTAGCTTTGGGGTTAAGACATCTTCTTACTAATGGATGGATGTGAATCTCCTTAGGCTGTGGAGAACCTACGATCAACACTTTCTGGTGGAGAACTTTAATTATTAGGAGAGTGTCTTTTGGAAAGTAAGTGACTGCAACTGTATTTTACCTAGTACTCACAAACTTGTTAGGAGATGAGGAAGAACAAAGACTGAAAGCCTGGGATTTAGCAGGAAAAAAGAAGAATACTTTCTGTATGCTTGTATTTCTCTTCTTTGATAGCTGTTGAATGTAAATTAAAAGTGGAATGTATTGGAACTTCATCTATAAGCTAAAATATATTTCAACATTATTTGGCACTAGCTTATAACTAGCAAGAGCACCTAACACTTTGTTGCAAAACATCCAAAATGAAAGATGTCCTGGAATATGAAAGCTGGCATCAGAGACCAGGTTACTAAATGAAGCAAATAAGTAAAATCAACATTTAAAAGAGGAGGTGCTGAATTGACTAGATGCTGTGAAAAGAATCAAGGTTTCTATTTGTGTGTTAAACCTCTGTTTGAACCTGTGTTCAAGCTTTAAGCTGTTGCTTTTCACATCTCTAAACTGAAACCTAGCCATGAGCATCTCTCAATATAAGCCCTGAAAACCACTAACCCATCCAAATTCAGCAGAGCAGGTCCTACAGCAACTTAAACATGCATGGATGAGGTAGCCCAAGGGTCATTAATTTAGGTGGTTTTGCTCTCAGACTGTTACTACTTATTTTTGCTGTGAATTTTCTCCCATTTCCTGCCTAGCCCATTTACAAGACAACAAGGCAACAAACAGTTTTGAACCTTCCAGAACTTGTCCATCTCTTCAAAAATTTCTAAATGCCTATTCAAGCACTAAAAAAAAGCAATCTTGAATTTTCAATGACCTGCTTTTAAAATTAATAGTAAAATGCTGGCAATATAGAAAAAGGCAAAGTAAATTAGCTTTTCCTTTTAACTAACAAAGACTGGTTGAAAAGCTTGCAAGTCACTTTTCCCTCTCCCTCCTACCCATATATGCCCCAGCCATAACTGGTTGTACTGAGCCCCTTGTACTCAGGAAGCAGTTTGCTAACCTAGCAATAAATTGAAGAGCAGAGAGGAGGAGTTATAGTACACTGAAGGCATTCATCAAGTACTTGTGGATATTGTTACTTCTTCTCCTGGGTTTTGATGCTTGCCTATATCCGTCTGATGGAATGCTGACAACCTAGGCTAAAACTCTAAGTTAGGAAGCCCACCTGCCCTGGTGGGCTGAAACTTTAATGTCAGCTGGGGGTGGGGATGTCCTAAACTTAGTTTGGAAAGAAGAGCAAAATATTAATTCATTGACAACTATCTTAGTTATCCATTAATTCCTGGAAAACATACCTAATGACTACTGATCTTGGAGCTGGAGCTAATACTTATGGTGTACATATAGACTGATTCAGAAAAAAACAACTTGAAATCTTAGATCTCTTCACTCTACACAGATTTCTCAGCGGGTACTGAGTATCATCTACTTATTTGTTCTCCAGAAATGACTGCAACATAGTGTGAAGGGGGTACTTCCTGGACATAAGGTATCTCCGTATTAGATGATTCTTATAGCATTCTTTCTGTGTAAGAATACTTTGAAAGTCTCTTTGAAGGCTTATAACTATTGTTGTAAGTCTTAGAACTTTCAACATTTCCATATCAAGCAGAAATCTGTAGAAATTCATAAAATAGTGAATTGAATTAAATAACAAAGTTCTAGGAACATTTAACTAYTTCATCTGAAGCCACATTTCTGTGGATATGAAGAAGGTACTTGCCAACTCTACTGCCCTTTGATAGCTAACTCAAGGAAGTTGTTTCTTACTGCCCTGTAAGTTTTTCAGCATCTCTACTGACCTTGCTCAGATAGAGTTAGCAGGTTTGTTTTCACCAGGTATTGCTGATAAGTTGAAGGATAGTATCTTGTCTCTGATACTCTGCCTCTGATACTGAGATCACAGTGCTTCACGGTTCCACAGAATTCAAATGCTACAATAAATAATTCCTGCAGTTACAGGGCAAGAACCTCATCTCTAGTGACAAACTTACATTTGAAACTAAACATAGGCAGGTTTTATAGCAAAGATTTTATCATCTTTGAAGACCCATCACTATGTCTGCTGCAGTTGACATTAAAAAAGGGTAATTTATCTGTTAGTAATTAACTTCCCATCCTTTATGCTTGTGCATTTTGACATCTAAGATATACTTTTGTTCCAAGCTATCATTCTACAAGCTTTTTTCTTTCCAGACCCAAAACTAAATTCAAGCACAGTTCAAGTACCTCAGGCTTAGCAGGTTTTTATTATTATTATCATGCCTTTACTTGGGGAAGCCCTGAGGCTTGAATTTTAAAGGTTAGCCTCCAAGCAGAACATTGAAGAATTTGGTTAAGTGTATGTAAAAGAAAGGTTATTTGGAAGAAATTTCAAATGCAGTTCTAGGAATTCAGTTCTATCTGCCTTCTTTATAACATTAATACAGACACAAAAGTAGCTGGGAATATGGAAATGGAGTGGATGCCTACTGAGAAGACATTTCATAGATTCATGTTTCTTTGAATAGAAGACCTAAACAGGAAAAAATCAGGAACTTCTACAATGCATTGAAATAACTTTAAACTATTTAAATAGCATGGAATGAATAGCTAAAATCAAGTTGCACATACTCAAATACAGAATGCTTGGAAAAAAAGAAAATGAATGAAGATATACATTTTTATATCTATTCCCCACATTTTAAAAAGAATGTTACTATGATTTCAAAGTCAAAGAAATGCTAGAACTAATACCAGTGATATGACCTTATTTTAATCCCTTGTGATCAAATATCAGTTATGCTGCAATGCTGTAAATTACTGGGCATGGAGAAGGGAATATCTGACTCTTGCCTGTAGCCAATAAGCTGGTGTAGAAGAAAACTAGCTTCCATGAATGTGAAATGCATAGAAGGGATCCAAGTTGTCCCTCAGGCATGCTGAGCCTCAACTACTTTTACCCCAGACACCAGGCTTGCTCCCAGGAACTCTGATGGTGAGATGATATTCACCCTCCCAGATTCCTGCTGCTTCCCCTTTCCTTTTTTATCAACCACTTTCAAGCTGGTCTTCTCCCTCCTCCAAAATGCTTCTCCCTCCTGTATGTCTATACCTGTTTCTTGATATACTAAGTGAGGGGAGGATACAAAGGTTTTCTCTCTACTGTGGGGTTTGAGCCCCCATCATACAGCTCTTTTATTGCATGATACCATACCTATCTTTTTCACAGGGCCCTTCAGGACAGATGGTGCTCACTCACTGAGATGCTTTCAGCATTCTGTTTTACTACTTTGTTAGTGTGTTTGTTAGTGTGTGTCCCTATTCCTCATTTACTGGCTGCTGCTCAGGCATTTTTGAAGTCAGGAAAGAATGGTCCTTGGGTGAGGTAATGAAGGAGGTTCTTCCCATCGCTTTACTAACTGTAGATCCTGAAGATAGTTTAGAGAATACAGAAAGGGACTGAAGAAAAGGAATAAACATGTCAGAATTGAGAAGGTTATGTGTTGCCCCACAGAACTGGAGTCTATCTTTGCCTCTGCTGCAAATGAATTTCTGTTTATTATTTTCTGGGTGCCTGGATTGAAAAATGTCAAGGTTTACAAAAGTGCTGAGCACTCTTCTGCTTAACTTAGTTTTACTTAATAGAACTTCATACTTTGAACTTCTGTAGTCTACACTGTTGATATCCCAACAACCCTCAGAGAAGAAGGAAATCTGTTTGTAAATGTCTCAAACTAGAAAACTCTAAAGGTTTTAACAGTCTCTTTCTGATTTGGTTCACAAACTCTAAAATGGATCCTTATCTCTTAATAGTATTGTAAAAATATCTGAAATTTTTGTGGAGCACAGTGATTATATGGAGAATTGCATTAATCTCTAGGGATAATTCTTGTTTTAAAGCAACCTCTCTTCTGAAGTGCATGTGCCTAGGGAAATTTATTGCAGATGTATCTGGAATTTCTAGGTTCCCTTTCTGCCACTCTGAATTTTTCAGACAACCAGCTGACCAAAGGGAACTCCCTGGATATTGCCTAGAGAACCCAGCATGGGACTCTCCCATATAGTAATTCCTGTCAGTGAGCAGGCAATACCATACATCTGTTTATCTTCATAAATATCATCTTTATCCACTCTCAAATCTTACCTGAGTAGTCTATGAGGAATTTCTTTGTGCTTAGCATGCTTCAGCCTATGACAGCCCTTTCTTATTGGATGTGTCAAACCTGCTACAAGTATGCTACAGACATAATACAGGGAACATGTGGACAGCATGTCTGACATCTCTTTGGGGTTAACAGCAGGAAAACATTGAAGTGTCAAAGTGTGAATATCACATAACTGTGCAGTACATGGTCTTCTAGATCAGATGCTTCCTGAAAAAAATCATCCTCCTTAAGAAATAAAATTTGATTTTGCTGTGCATGCTGACAGTGTCTTTCAGGACTCGAACATGCACCCAACATGCCTGAGTGTTCTATGATATCTCTAGGCTGCAAATAGAAATGCTGTAGCTCATCTTGCACCATTTTATAAAATAAACATTTGAGTATTGCTGACTGTTCATACTACACTGCCATATTTAGTCAGTACTTCATGACACAATTTATGAAATGGGCATGCTATCATGCTTTTTTTTTTTTTTTAGTAGGGAAACGACTTTAAGAACAACGTTTTCAGCATGGGTCATTATTTCTAGGTAAACTATTTTAACCTGTGTACTGAAAAGTAATTTTCAGCATTAGTTGAAATGTTAAAATACCTGTTTATTGACTGAAGGATACATGCAGGTATATATACTCTTTGCACTCTTTCTCAGAGCAAATCTTCCATCATTTGATATCCTCTTAGCTGAAATCATAATGACATCAACTTGGGTGTAACAGGAGAATCAACTTTTAATTGTAGCATAGCAGTTGATGCTTTGACTTATTGCTGTTTTCAGGAATTGAAAATGGCTAACAATCTACTGCATAGCCATCTACTGCATAGAGTACAGTACATTTAAATATTTAGTCTGTAAAAGGGTGGCTTTCTAACAGGCTAAAATCTGCCCAGAGGGAGTATTTTGACTGGGTTTTGTGGATCTCTTCAGGCTGTAATACTCTTCTCATTCCTTCCCCCTTCCATATCTATTCATGACTCGGGACAGATGCTAACGTTTTGGATCTATATTAATCCAGGCTGAATCAGACTCCCTAACAGCAGCCAAACCTATGGAGTTACAAAGGTAAGAGTAGGTCATTACAGTACTTRTGTCTTGCTCTCCTCTTGAAATATTAAAATGTAATAATTTTAATAATGTAAAATGCTAATGTAGATGCACCCTTAGCTTCTTGCTGGAAGAATCAAATCTGAAATGCAACAGATGATAGTTTTTCTGTTTTCACACAAATCAGTATGAAAGTTTTAGAAGAATAAACAGAAGTGCAGCTCCATCTCATGCTTAACTGCAACTTGCTTTACAGATCTACATCCCAAAGAACTCTTATTTCCTATGTTTTCTAGTTTTCTTCATGTAAAATATCAACTGATCTGTAGGCATTCTCAATAATGACTTACAGTAAGAAATGTGTGGAAATTGACAGGTGAGAACTTTCTGAATAGCAGAAAGAATAAAGATTATAATGTTCACGAAAGGAAAAAAAATGTGTGTACATATTCCATCTGAGTTTAATACCATTTGTTCTTCATTTTCAGTGATTTGTTTTGATATCTGTTGTTTTTGAAAATGTTCCCTGTACTTTTACTTCCCTCACCTCCTCCTTTTTCTCTTAGCTTCCTCAGATATGTAATCCTTGGGAGGCAGAATAAATCCTTCCTGTCAAACCCCCCCAAAARGGGCAAACTGTTAAATTGGTTGAAGAATGATTGGAAGAGAGGCCTCTACTTTTGACTTTTGCTCATGTAATGATTGGTTGTACTTATTACGGGCATGCATTTCTCACAGATTAATGATGGATATAATCAACAATCCCCATATTCTTCGACTTCAGGTGTTCTTCATTCTTGCAGAATTGTAAACCAGACTTTTGGCTTTCACATAGAATTGCTTCTATTCTTTAAAGTTGCAGAGATTATATGCAACTCATAACTGCATGGTTGGCTGACCACTTTTTAGGGTGAGATTTATGACCTAACTTTAGCAGTCTAAAATTAGAAACCTAAACTAGGCTGTCTATAGTCAGAAGAAAGGGAGAAATGCCTTCAGTAGGTGAGTCATGCCAGCTGTCTTTGAAYGGAATACATTACTCTCTGAAGGTTCATACTCTAGGATGGCTATCTTAGATTATATGCCTTACTTAGGCAAATTAAATAAAATTACTCTGGGCTTTATAATCTTGCAGGTCAGAAGGCCCATTCATTTACGAAGTGCATGACCTGGGTAATGATATCATGTCAGCTCACTTGACACTTTTCAAGGATGCCACAAGTCAAAAATCTGAGCATGGAATTCTCTGCTATGCTGCAGTCATTCACCTCCCAATTCCTTTCCTTCAGCCTTTCCAGCAATACCTTTTTACACTAAAGTTCTGCCCTCTCAAAAAAAGACTTAATTCATAGTACTTGGTTCTCTAGAACTAGTCAAAAAGCTTTTGATGAAGTAGGTTTCTGCCAACAAACTGATTTTCATCAAATCACAGGCTTTCCTCTGAAACACTACTGAAATACAAGCCATCTAGGTAATGTGCCTGCTTAACTTCATTCCATTTTTTGCTGAGGACCATTTAGCAGCCTGACTTCTCAGATGCCCTGGACACTTTTTGTCTAGCAATGATGAGACTAGCTGAATGCCATGGGTGCAGTTTCACAATGCACTAGTCTTGAGGGGGCATGAAAGTACATGGTTTATATATACACATATGTGTGTGTACATGTATATACACACATAAATGTTGTTCTGGTAAGTCCCTGCAGCTGTCATCTGCAATAGCCCCCAACAGTCCCTCTCTCTCAAATTTCCCAACCTTGTGTCAACCCCTCTGGCAACAGATTCCTTCCCCAAATCTTTTTTAATATTAATTTTGAAAGGATTTTTTCTAAGGATTTTTGTTTTGCCCAGACACTTTGCATTTCTCTGTTTTCACGCCCTTCCTTAGGTCATTATGATAGAAGAAAAAAATCTGTGGGACAAAAATTGTACTTGCTTTATAGCTCTACACCTCCGGTGAAACTGCTACTCCTTTGCAGAAGACTGTAATGGATGAGGAAAAAGATTCACTACAGCTGCTCGTTTGGAACATGGAAAGTAGTAAACCTATGCACTCCAAGCTGGTGAAAAACAGAGAAAGCCTCACAGTTCTCACAACCATAATGAGCACTAGGAGTATGGTGAGGAAGAAGAGTTGTCATAGATTCCAAAATATGTCATTTGCACACCATGATTCCCTCTGTTTTCAAATGTGAGACCATTTTGTGTATACTTTTGCAAGGATAGAAATATGGTATTTCATAGAAAATTTACAAAGGAGGTTCTTGATACATACATATGTGCATACACACACACACACACACACACACACACACAGGAATTAAAAGCTATGTTCACATATTTCAGCTTATCTACCTTGGAATTCCGACTATAGTGTAAAACTAATCAATATGCACTTGGGTTTTCAAAGTAGTGGAAATCCTGTGTTTGTAACAGTCAAAATGTGTTATGTGAAACTACACAGAAAATTACTTTAGTGAATTTTTAAATCAACTTTAAATAAAATGTTCTGACTGAGTAATCTTTAAATTCCAACCAATTCTACCTCAGCCCGGGCAGGGTGCCACATTTGTTTTCAAATGGGATTCATTCCAGTACCATAATGCAGAACAACCTAAATCTATTAGTTTTTAGTAAAAAGATACCAAATTGTTCATACAGGTTGATAMATGCCTAGGAAAAAATAAGGAGATAAGGAAAAAAACGCATGATTAATACATATTCACATAGACCAAATCAGAAGAATGCTCAAGGGCCAGATGCATGTATATATATATGTATGCTACTAATAGCTCCTGAACCAGGTTTTATAAAGCACAGTTATAACTGCTTATTCTGACTAATGTGAAAAAAAATACCACCATGCCAAGCTTACTTGTCAAATGCCATCTTATAAGGCTTAGTGCTTAGACATGCCAATGAGCTCTTCATATATATTCTTGTGAGAGTACACTTATGTAAAATTGGTAGCACAGCTGTACTGATTGTCTAGAAGTAAGGTAAAAGGATACTTAATTCTGCCTCCTTGTATGCATCTGTAATAGCGTGATTATTTTAAGGGATTTTTTTTAATACTTCATTTTTTTCATATCTTCTTTCTAATTACCTAAAACAATGTAGAGAAAGCAAAGAACAGTGTGCTTAAAAATGAAACAAGCTGCTAACAAAGATTGCCATCATTCACACAATGGAAGCTGCAGTTGATCTCTCAGAATCAGTTGATATAAATAATATTAATTATCACACTCTCAAGACTTGTTCTGCAGTCAATCAAAAATAGAAGACAATAATATCAGAGCTGTAACACTTACAACCAAATTCATTCCACTATTGAAATACTTTTTTTCAAATAAGAGAAAATATACAAAGTGTTTATTTTATTTAATCTTCACTTAATAGGCTTCTCAGGAAGAGATAAAAGGCTAGCAAGTTAAAACCTGTTATTTATAATCCTTTTCTTATGCAATCAGTTGTCTTTCTCTTGATGTCTGGCTACTTTTCATGATAAAATCATCTTTGCAATTCATCAGGAAGTTTTTCAATGAAAACTAACTTTCCAGTTTATTGCATATTATCTCTTTGATTTAGCAAATTGGGTGGCACATATGTGGGTGGCTTTCTAACCAGTTCTACAAGCCATACACTGATTTATTAAAAACTGAGCAGGTGATAGTGTGTATATGATTGTCATTAATTCAGTAAAAATCCTGAAATGCAAAGTTGCTCAGAGGTTTCAAGATTCTAGATGGAAAAGGTTTAGTACTGCTTTGTAAACAGTTAGATATGTATGTTTGCATGAAAAGCACAACTTTGCAGATAGCTATAAGGAATTCTTGGCGCAGTATCTTTTAGTACTGACGTGTTGCCTGGGAAAAGCCTAGCAAGTCTGTTTTGGGGCTTAGGCATTGTCATTTACACAGCTGTACAAACACGCTGGATTCCACACCTTGTTCCCCTTCCTAGCTAGAGAAATTTTGGCTATGCTTGCATCAAATGCATAACATGAAAATCAAAATTTAAGGTGAGCCTGGGAAAACTATAGCTATGAGAAGAAATTACTCTAATTAGACACTCAAACCAGAATATCTTTGTGTTTTAAATGTTACTGGAAGAAATAATGTGCTTATATTTTTCCTCATTTCTTTTCTGATAAGAAGTACAGAATATTTTAATTTTTGAGAGCATTGGAGGAACAAGCAAGGTGCAAATTACAGGTTGAATTATTATTTTGTAAATAATACCATCATTGCTGGTTGAAGGTTCATATTCATTATCTCAAACAACAGACTGAGATCAGTGTTTCTTTCATGGACTCCATACACACACTACTTGTTTCTGGAAGCTTCTGTGATGTTGTAAAAAAGGGAGAACAAAGGTGATAGCTCAGAACTGTAAACCAAAGTATATGTTAAGAAGAAAGAGGAAAGTGCAGTGAATTAAGTCGTATCTCCTTGTGCTCAGCCAAAATGAAATCATTGCTTGTATGGATAATCTAAATCATAAAAGTCTAAGATCATGTAATACCTATATCCATTACAGTTAGATTAATTAACTTCTAAATTATTTTGCTCTCATCCTTTGGYTCCAAAACATGATTTTGCCTCTCCAGCAAATACTTTGCTTCTGTGACTCCTAGAAGAAGGAATTACCATTAGATGGTACCTTAGATGATTTTTCACTATTATCTGACCCTCTGCTATCATATCACTACCTTCTATTACTTTTACAGGTTCTGTCATTTCAGGACTTAAGACTTCAATGTGTCATCTGGAGCTCAAACAACTTGCTAGGAAGCTGTGGCAACAGGGAGCAAACGTCTACACTGATTATTACATGGGCAACATTCAGACTTTCTCTGTCTCTGGTAGGCAGTATCCTGGCTTTCCCTTCTCCATGTCATCTTGCTACCCTATCATACACATTTTCAAATTCCTCTCTCCCCCTGCCCCAGCTTCCAACCATTCTCTACACAGTTTCCTTTCACCAAGAATATTTCAGCTTATATATGTAAGCATAAAATGAAAGAATCACAGGTTATGTAAGTTGACTTCAAACACATACATTGTTATTGCATTTACAGAGGGTTGGAGGTTCAATGGATGCAGAATCATACCCACAAAGTGTAGAACCGGCTGACATCCTGCTCCAGCCACAGTAAATATTTTGAATTTAAAATAACTAATGTAACTCTCCTGCTGTAAAGCCCATCTAAATGAACAGGAAGGAAATAAATTGAAGAAAATAAAATAAGACTGATAAAAGAGATAACAAAATGATTTTGAACAGTTCTAATTCCCTTATATAATCAGAGACATAGGAGAACATTGGCTTACACACACAATGTTTATGTGGTTTAAATGCACAATAAGAATTCTATCTGTAGAGGATTAAAGGAAAAACATTCACGATACTAAACTAGACAGGAAAGACATCTGCAGTTAAAGGTACTGTAAAAAGATAAATGTAAAACTATTTATAGGAGTTTGGGCTTGAGATATTTCTTTTTATTTTATTTTATTTATTTAACTATTCATTCATCCATTGAAAATGACAAAATGATTCATGGGAAACAAAGATTATTGTTTTTACACAGTTTTCCTGGAAATATATAAACATTAAGGAAACAGTATGGAAACAGAATGGTGAAAGCTTCARTTGAAGCTGGGGAACAAATTACACTTTTATTCTTGGAGATGGAGACTCTAAGACAAGGCTGAATGCATTTTTGTGCAACAGACTGAAGTATAAATTTCTTTTGTTGAAGATTCCACCTGTGCTGTAAATGTAAGTAGTTGACTTGTTTCTGTCTTGATGCAAGGTGGTGACAGGTGTATAATACAACATAAAACTGTGCAGAGAAGAAATGGGGCCAAAATGAGAGCACTAGACAAAGGAGTTCCTACCGGCAGCCTAGTGGCTAGGTCACTCCTAACTTCACGACGGTGGTGTCAAATCTCTCCTCCAAGGATTTTTTCTACATCTGACCTGAAGATTGCGTAATGTAGAAAGCATAAAGCATTGTGCTCAATTATCCACCTTGCAGTTACTTGTATTATTCATTAGAAATAACTGGTGGTCAGTTTGTGAAGGTTTTCTTCTTTGTAAAGAGACCAGAAAACCTAGGAGACTTGAAAAGACCAAATAGCAACCTGAAATCACTTCTGTGTGCCTGGGGTTTTCAGATTTTGGGTGTGGTGTTGTGGGGTGTAATTCTAAAAATCGGTTAGTGTTTGAAACTTGGATGTGGAATGCAGGACATCAAATTTAAAGGATGAATTCAGTAGTCACGAAAAACAGCTGACTGTAAGGAGTCTGAACTTCTGCACAGCTCTGAAGAGAAGCTGCAGACCAAATCCTAGCTATTGTAAATCAGCCAGGCTTGTTTTGGAATGGAACAGATGTCAAAACTAGAGGAAAAGGGTTAATTTGGTCTAGCTGTTCAGGACTGTCCGTTCAGTTAAAGACCACTTACATAGCTCCACTGAGTTCAACAAATCAAACATGTACAACACTGTTCGAATATCTATGAAAAAGATGATTTAGACAATCAGTTGTCCAAGGGTGCAGGATGAAAAATTATTGAGTGCAGTTAGTTTATCAGATGGACCAAATGACCACAGTCTCAACAAGTATGGGGAACCAAACCCATGCTCTAATCTGGATAGTAGTTTTGGAGCAGCAGCACCACTCTTAGTCTAACCTGTAACCTGGTGATTGGATGCTCTCCTGGAATGTAAGTAATGGGGTAGGAGTCTGAATCTTTCCAGGCAGATGAAAGACTTGAAGACTCTCTATAATAAGTTATCAAGATGCAGAATTCTGAGGTTGAGGATGCAAATTGCATTATTTCCTGACTATCTGTGGAAAAAGATATTTTTCTAGTGAAAGAGGCAGATGGAAATGATACCTTCAAGATGTGACAGGTAAGAAGAAATGTTTAGCATACAAACATGAAAACTTCACAAGATTAATTTTGCGGATTGCAGAATCCCAACACAAGAAGGCAAGATGGTGGTCAAATTCAAAGATAGTATGAGTTACAAATGAATGTCTGAGTGTTGCTGTTGACTCCAATAAATGCAGTAGCCATTCTTAATTTGTAATAAAACAGATGTTATTACACTCTTCTTAGTGTTCTTCTTTTTGCTGTTATATCATTCACTTACCACTGAATGCCACATTCCACAATATAAACTAAATGTAGATTTTACATTTTTCATTGTCAGTGAATTTGGTCCCATAATACTATGATAAAGTACATTTCACATTGAAATATACAAAAAAAAGGGGTGATAAAATAATTTTGCCTAAATCTTCCTAAAAGATGAGGTGGAAGGCTGGAAAAATCTCTGCTTTACTCCTTAGGATTATAATTTTAAATATATACAATCGACCCCATAATGTGTATTTTGACCTATTTTATGTTTTTTCAAGTTAGAGTTTCCTGCCTGTATATTTATAAGCTCTATTCTTGTAATAGCTTTTTTTTGTATTTCCAAAGAGCATTTTCTTATTTTTTGATATGAAAGGTTTTTTGCACTACAAATACCTGGATGCCTCTAAAATGCTATAAGGGATTTACTGACTGTGGAAGTATTATCTTTCCTTTTAGAGCTCATATTTATTTTTTGTGCTGCCTATATAAGATTAAATGCATATAGGTCTGTCTGTATAGAATTTTATGAAATAAAATCAGCATTTTCATTTTAGCATCTTTATTTTTAGTACACATTAAAATTATTTCTACATTTAATGGAATCAATAGATGTTACATAAAACTGTTTTGTTTGCTCAAGTTCAGATGTCCCAGTTTGCTTGTAACTAGGAATCTCTCTCTGCTCTGCCAGAATCAGCAAGCCTGAAAGGAAAGCACCTGCTACCATCTCTTAATTTCAAGAAAACTGTTCATCTGATTAGTACCTATTCTAAAATAATAATTACTGAGAAAAGACAAGACTCATGAAAAAATGCTCTCAGAACTTTTTAATTTATGCATTTTTCAATCAGCTGATCCTTGTTTGGAGTGTTTACATGGAAGTATGACAACTTAAAGAAGCGCATTGTACCAGCACTGTCAATGAAGCTACCCATCAGTGTGTAATACCCTGTGTAAATCATTTGATGGACGAGCAAGGACAGATCTTGAGGCTAAAATTCATCATTTAGTTGGAATTGTTTATATCCTACAGATGAGCAATCTTTATGGTTTGGTGGATAATATTTTATATTCATAGCACTTTTGTAAAATCTATTGGATACTTCCTGCAAGAAACAACTTTATATTTGAAGGGGAAAAGGTAACCTGGAGCTGCAGTGGCTAAGTTGTTTTAATATAGTTTTAAGCATTATATCTCTCTCATATTTTACCATAAGCAGGGTCTGAATGTACAACTTGTGTGCCTGAATGGTAAGGAGAACCTTGTCATTCCAGTGGGGAGCCAAATGTGACTGAATGTTCTATACGTTATGAATGCCAGCATGCTTTGACTGTGCTAACACAGATTCATTGGAGTTGTAGCCCTATTTCAAGAAGTATTTCAGAACAAGCGTAGCTAAATTCACTAATGGATTGAAAGAGATTATTTTAATTGATATGTATTACAATAAAAAAAAAATTACTGTCCTTCATCCCTGAAGCACAAAAAAGCATGATTGATTTCTGTGCATTTGTAATGAAGGGAGAGAAGGAGGAGAAAATAGTACTAGATTGCTGTATAGATGAAGTAGTAGAGGAGTAGATGTGAACCATTGCCCCATAGCAGCTATTTGGTTTTTTGCTAATTATGTTATTGAACAGGAACATAGGTGCAGGCAGGAGTTTTATGTATTCACTGGAAGCATACATTTGCTTGAGAAGATAACAAGCCTTATGGACTCCTTTTATGCTTTGCAGGCAAAAATGTGGAAAGAAACTTTCCTAAGCAAGCAAAAATGATAGACATAACAAATCTTAGAAGTGAGTGCTAAAGAGGGCTGGCAGTGAGTTCATCCTTCCACATGCAAAAGACTTCCCTAAAGTATAGCTCCCAGTGTCAGTAGCAAACCATGGTTTAAATATATCTCACATAATGGTTAAGCTGTTCATTGGGAAATCACTAGCAAGTCTAAGTTGCCAGTCTTCCAATTGACAATGTGAGTGGATACCTGGGCCTACAAAGTTGGTCACTGGATATTTTATTGACAGAATGCTTTTACATACTTAGTATGTGATGAACTCAGCTCTGAAATTTCTCTAAAGAAAACTTTCCCTGAGAAAACTTTTTTTCTGAAGTTTCAATCTAACCTGGCTATCTAACTTATATAATAATAAAACTACATTCTTGAGATCTTCAGCTTTGAAGATATTAAATGTAAACTCTCCTATTTCCTACTTTTTAATAGTTAAGCAAAGACACACATTTACTGTTTTATTATTAAATACCCAAATCAAATCGTCCAGCCCTTTAATCATTTTGCACTTTTTCCTGAATGCCCTCCATGTTTTAGAGTTAGTGAGATGCCCTGCCCTCCCCCCCGCACATACACACACACTTGATGTAAAGCTGTAGAAAACCTCTATGTTCAAATACCAGCTGTTCTTTCTTCTATACTTTGAAAGAATTGAAGCTGATATGTGTTTTGTGTTCCAATATACCTCCAGGATGTTTTAATTTTATTTGTTTTGCAATCAGAAATTAAAAATAATTAATCTGAATGAGATAGTTAATCTGAAAAACAGAGTCCTACAGCAGTAATATCCATGTTTGCACTTAGTAAACCACACAGAAACAAATGAGAATCCAAAATCTGTAAAAATATTTCCTTTTATACAATACCAATTTCTATTGCTACCTTGACAAAGTTTTCTTTCTTTTCTTCTTCTCTTTCAAAAGAAAATGGATTCATGGCTAGTTAAATACAATTCTATCCACTAATGTAAAACACAAAAATAAAAATCTCATTTGGAAAATTTAATGTACAAATACTTCACATACGAATATTGGATTAACTCTTCCTTGCCTGACAAGCCTCCAGTGTTGACAGCGTCAGTATAAATGAGGCTGAATTGCAACCATGAATTTGAACARTTTCAGCCTGTAAAAAAATGGCAGGAAGACTTGGATTTTAATCAACATGTCCTATATTTCTCCACTGAGCTTCATTAAAACTAAGACATAACCTGCACTTTCCCTTATTTTAATAAACTACGACAAGTTGTGAGAATTGCATAGGTGCTTGGTACCTTAATGCCTAGAGGCTTTATAGTTCTATAATTACGCTATACAACACCTTTGAAGGTAAGAGAACCTGTTGCCAGCATATGAAAACAAACAGATTTCTTACTTACCAGCAAACATAATTTTATTTTAAGATTTTATCCTTTACTTGCATAGAACTTTAGGTCTTCAGTTCGGAAGCTTTTCCTTGCTGAGTCCTTTCTAGTCTGGGTTATGTTCCAAGTAATGCAGACCTGTATAAAAACCCAGAATATGAAAGTAGTTTGAACTCAGATATCTCAGAGAGACATAATTTTGGGGGGAAGGGTCTGGCCCTTGCAAAAGTGGCAAGAACAAAATTGTAAGGATCTGCAGGTTTCAGAAAGATGTGAGATTTTATTAATCTTTAACTTAATCTAAAGGAAAAAGCTAACAGAGGGACACATAAGTCCTAGGAAACGGTCTTCTCATKACAGTATATTTGACTGAGGAGTAAAAATATTCTTGATGAAAATTTTTCTCTTCTACACAATATTTCATATTCAAAGGAGCTTTTTTGCTAAAACTTGAGTGTGAAATATAGTTTCACAATAAATGAGAATAAAAAATTGGGTAAGAGGAAACTTTTTTTATTTGAATATCTTACTTTGAGTTAAACTCTCTAAGTTGTTTTCAATTTTTGTTATTTCAAAAAATGATATTTGATATGTGACAACTTGGAAACATTACCTTCTTTTCTAGGCATCTTTTCCTTTATGATAAAGGTGTCAAAATGAATCCTTTCCTAATAAATTTCAGTTTCATAAAAAGTTGACCTTTTTGTGCCATCACCCATTTCTCCCACAGGCTGCAGCTGAAATGATGGAAGGTAACTGAAAGTAGACACAATTCCAAACTCAAGGGCAAAACTTTGATCCAAAGCTGTTGCCACTTTCCCCATTATCTTTTGGGGAGATAAAACATAGGGATGATCTTGACTGACAATACTTGTTTGTGACTAGGACTTGTACTCTGTGCAGAGTCAGTGGTAAAATACAAAAGTCCAGTGCATCCTAGATGATGAGAATGGGTTGATATTTTCTTCTCAGCATTTGCCTCCGAGAAAGGTTCTCATCTGTTCTTTTGGCTGGAACTACACTTTCTTTTTAAAATCTCAATTAGCCATTGGCTGGACTTCCTAATTAATTAGAGAATATTGCTGGTATATAGGGTTGTTTACAACTCCAGTTTTACGTGTGAACAGCAGCAAATTCTGTAACTTTTCACAGCACAGCCCCGGGGAACTTGTTCAACTGTCTGCATCTCGCAAAGAAGCTTTAAGAACTGATAGCAGAAAATTAAAGAAGCAATAAAAGAATTCTGTCCTAAAATACCTGYGTAAGATTTGTCAGAAAAATCAAGGATAGAAGGTACAGAGTATTGTAAATAGGAAGCTTTGATTTTGAACTTCATTTTTTTCTTAAGTTGATGCAAACATAAATATGAAACTTTTTACTGTATAGGTACTGCATGGAAAATCTGCCTATTTCAGGAATGTTTTCTTCTCCATAATATTTTTTAAAGATCAGCTGTTAAGGGAAAAAGAAAAAAACTTTTTATCCAATCACTTTACTTTCACCTTATATTGGGTTGGGTTTAAGCAGCCGAGGCGCAGGCTGCTCCGCGCCGGCCGCAGCCGGTTCCAGCCGGCTCTGACACAACGGAACCAGCCCGGCGTGCGGGAAACCGCCGCCAGGCAGGGAGCARCTGGTGCCTTTGCGCAGGCGCCTGTGGCAACGGGCGGCCGCCGCCAGGGGCGGGAGACACAAGAGGTAAATCTGTGAGGGGGCTGCGGCCCGTGGCATGGGGCCCGCAGTGGGGCAGGGACACCCCTGATGGCGCTGCGGCCCGTGGGGGGCCCGCGCTGGAGCAGCGGGAGAAAAGCGTCGGCGGCGGAGAGCGGGGAGAGACCGTTGTGTGCTGAACCCGACCTCCTGCGCCGCCCGTCGCCTCTGCGAGGGGAGGGAGTGCAAACGTGCGGGGGGAAACCGAGGGGAGTGGAGGCTGGGAGCGGGGAGGAGAGTCACTGGGGTGAAGTTGAGCCTGGGGAAGGTAGGGGCATTTCCTTAAGTGTGTGTTTGTCTTCTTTCTTGATACCCGAACCAGTAATTAAAAGCTTATGTTAATTCACGATTAAGTGAAATTCCCCAAGTCAAGGCTGTTTTGTGTGGTACAGCTATTGCTAGGGACTGCAGGCGACACCTGGGTTGGAGTAACTGTAGTGACTTTGACACTCTGGAAGGARCCTTGCTTCTGATGTTGGGAGTTTGTGGTGTAAGCAGTGTGAGCATCGTGTGTGTGTGTGTGTGGGGGGGTACAAACAGTGTGTAAAGAGGAGAAATGGGGAGTTTGTGGGAACCTGAGAGAGCTGCTGCCAGATGGAAAGGTGAAGGGAAGAGATGGAGCAGGTCCTGCTCCAAGCCCCTGCCCTGGGATCCTGGAGCTGGGGCTGTCTCCCCATGCGGGATCCAAAAACACCAGCCCAGTGACTGCCGAAGGGCTGTGAGGCACCGGGAGAGCTGTGTGCTGATGTGCCAGGGGTGCAGAAAGCCCTTCAGAGAGATGTAGAGTTTTGAGTTAAGGAACTGCAGGAGCAGGGAAAAGGTTAGAGCTTAGCTAATGCTGTTTCAGGATGTGGCACACCCTCCAGGAGATCAAAGTCGTTTGGTGCATTATTTTACTTTCCAAATAAGGACATGACCCCCACTGCAAGTGAACACTGTTCAGCACCCATTTTGGATCTGAATGAAGACCTGGAGCGATTGAAGTCATGTACTTATTGATACCTTTAACTGTGGGGTTACTCGTTGCCCATGCTATCTTAATCATTGTCAGGGATTTCACCTGATGATGACTAAAGTAGTAGCATTAGTTCATGGCAGGGGGTTTTGACACTGGTGTTCGATATCTGAGAATTCTGGACCCAGTTCTGCTGAAATGATGTGGTTCCACCACTTTCCTGTTGCCTCCTAGGCTCACAACCTCTGACTGACTGGGGAAAGCTGTCACAGTGGGAGGGACTGCTGCATACTTGTTCTTAGAGAAGGGGATGTTCAGGATGGGCACACGTTCAATCAAGAGGAGTCATCCCAGCACAGCACCTGCAGGCATAAGAGGAAGCCATTTCACTCTTCCTTACAGTGCTTTGCTCTGTGTGGTGTCCAAGCTTGGAATGGTAAAGTAGCCTGGGCAACAAGATTCATATAGTGTTACTCAGAAATGGTGCAAGCAGGAACAAAAATAAGGTTTTCACATAGGAGGCCTCACATGAGTCATGGCAGGTGCACAGATATGGACAAGAATGTGAAAATGTCACAGGTGTAGTGGGAACATTTGGTCCAAGGTCCAGGCTACATTTGTTCCAGAATAACTCCCAGAAATGTGTGTAATTGAGATGTGAGAAACTTGAGCACCCACTGCTTTGATATACTGGTTCTGCTTCTAGTGTATTAACTGGTAGTGTAAACCATATTAACATTTGACGTTAAAGCCTAAAGGAACAGAGAACATGTATTTGGAGGRAAAATAAAAGGGTTGTGACCTTTTAAAGACACAAATTGCATACTGTATTATCTGAAACTTGCTAGCAGTGTTTAGGTTTTGTTCACCAACACCACCTCAATGCAAACCATTGTGCTTTAAAAAGAAAAAGTAGATAAAAGTAATAGTAATTCTAAAATGCTTGTAATCTGCAGAGGGAAAAAGAGATTTCATAGTTTTATATGACTTGATAAATAGTAGAAAGATTTTAATAAGTAGAATTAAATATAGCTGATTAAGTCAACTGGTGTATTAAGCAGGATCTTCCTACATGTGTCTAAATGCATCAAAACTGAAAGTTAAATCATTCTTTTGTTAAAGCAGAAAGGGAGAACCGAAATACATAAAATTACTGCTCAGAATTRTAAAACAAATCAGACCTTTTTTCCAAATGTCTTCTTGTGCACTGATTTTTTTAATTCTCAAATAGCAGACAAAGAACAATATCAGAATAAGAATATTTATTATTATTTGGCTAGAAGGCACAGTYTTATTAGTTAGAAATAGTAACTATCTCAGCCAAATTTTGGAACTGACTACTAATCTATGGATTAGTTGCCTGTTAGCTGAGGCTATGTATTGCTATATTTAGTGATATGTATATCTACATATCACTAAATGACCTCTCTGGTTAAATTTATATGGTGATAACTTTAAGGAAAAACTGTCAGTTTCATTTAATTTTTCCAAAGTCTTTGTCAGTGCATTTAAGGATTTCAGTCACCGTGGAGTGTTACCCAAGGTACATGAATAATTAAGGGGAGCTTATCATTGAATATGTTGAAGCAGTTTTTTCAAAAACTGCTAAACTGCGTTGATGACAAATGTGATCAACAAAACCAGCTTGACCAGTTCTCTCTTTCATGCTCCCTATTGCCTTTTATCACTTGAGAATTGTTTCTTGGCTTGGTTTACTGAAGAGTATATAACTTTCCAGTACAGTTATAATAGTTAGAAGGGTTTAACTACTGCACGTGAGTTATTCTTTGTACAGTTGGGATATCTGGACTTAAATGCCCGCATTGTATATAGTGGATAGAATATAGTGGTTGAAGGACCCATTAACCAGATTTTCCTCCTGTCTCACTGCCTCAAGTTGAGGCTGGTCCAGTGCAAAATTAACTGCGAATATTCTTACACAAACACTTGTCTATGTGACCATTCCGTGGTGGGGAATYGTGCAGTTTTATCAGGCTGTCACTTTTAACAAATTTTTGAATCCATGGATATGAGAGGGATGTGGAAAAAATTGGAAGCAAGAACTAGATGTAAACACTTTTAAATTATTATAAATAAAATTTGAGTTGAGAATGTGGAAGAAGAAGACATGAAAATACTGTACCAYTATTTTATAATAAGTGTTGTTTAGATAATATTTTCCCTTAGAGACTTAAGTCTAATTTTGGAACAAGTCTTTATGAAGTGATGCTTTCTGAGAAAAAGGGTGTTAAGATTTTCTATTGTAATTGTAATGAACTGTTTTTACTTCTGTTATATAGGAAATGACAAAGCTTTCCGGTTTAGAAAAGTAGAAGTCACAGTAAATGTTTTTACAAGTAATTGAACTTCATTTACCAGGTAGAACTGCACTGCAGCAGTGATATTTACCACATCAATGATTACAAGGCAATTATAAAATCACACCAGCTTATTAAAACTGATGAGAAATGCTATACCTATACATGATCTGTTAGAAGTATCACTGTAGCTGATAACTTGTTAATTTTCTCACTGCATGTTTTGTAAAATTATGCTTGTATCTTCATATAAAGTGAAAACAGTAACTTTTAAATTCTTTAGAACATTTCCTGCTTGCATTTGTTGAGTGAGAAATCACAGGAAAGAATTTACAATTAAACTGTTCTTTTAACACTGAAGTTGTAGTAACAGGACCATATAAGATCAAGGCCTTCCCTGAAAATAGTTCTGCATGTTCCACATTTTTCTTTTAAGTTTTCTAACCACAATCATAGCTGATATGTTTTTACTTGTCTTTCTGGTTTGAGCAAAATTTTAGCTTTTAAACTGTATCTCTATTTTGATAGGTTTACTTAATAAATTACTCAAGCTCTTCCATGTTTTTAAATAAACTAAAATTATTTATTATTTCAAGTATGGTTTCTTTAAAGTCTATTTAAGCTCATAATGTTTCCATTGACTTGTACTGGATTAGGACTTAAATTAGCAAAGTTTTTATGGTATTATAGTTCTTAGGTGCTGCCAAATCCAGGAGCCTGGTAGAGGTAAGGCTGCCGTAGCTCCATGCCCCTGGCTCCAGCCAGTGGTGAGTCTGAGGGTGTAGTCCCAGTAGGCACACATATATGCAGTATATACATACATATGCATGGCCAGCCAGCCAGATCAACCCAGACAAAAAACACAGTACTCACGCAAACAGAAAAGCACCAACTACCTCATCCTGTTCCTGTCTCTTGCTGATCAGGATGAAAGCCCCATTAGTGGAAAATGCATATAGATATATACAGTATATATGGCTTTGGTAGCTGGGCATAAGACACACAGTCTATGCTGTAGCTGGTGCCTGGATCCTTGCTCTCCCCAGCTGCTGACACCTGCAAACCCCTGAGACTGGCAGCCCCGCTCCAGGTGCTGATATTCAGACCGCCTCTCACATGCATATGAACGTGCACTGGGACCCTCCAGTAGCTGGTCTTAGACCTCCAGTCCACCTAGGAGCTGCCCCTTGGTCTCTGAGGTGCCTCGTGCACAGAGACACACATGTGAGTGGGTCTCTCCAGTAGCTGGTGCAATTAACTAGACAGATTAACGGAGAAAGTTCAGGAACAAGTAGGGGATGATGTTAATAATTTCCTTTAAAATTTACCGGTAAATTTGTTATTCATCCATGAGTTATAAAGGTGCCACCGTGTGGTAATAAAAGATATTGCTCCACTATTCGTTAGACCCTGAAAGGGTATTTTGAACTGCCATTAGTACATATACAAACAGAATAAAGTTATAGTTGAATCACAGTTATGGCTAGTAATCTATCTCTCTGAAAGACCCTCATTATATTTCATATTAATAGCATTTGAGATTTAAAGAGTCTTAGTTAAAAAAGTAAAGTAGCCCTCACATTGACTTTGACCATTTTGACCTCAGTCTGGACCTTGTGTAATAATTTTATATGCTTACAGTACTAAGTGGGTTTAAACAGTGCTGCTCAGGTTCAGGAGTGTGTTATACTTAGTCCTGGTGTAACACAAATGCATGGAAAACCTGAGAATCACATTAAGTGCATCTTCTCTGTGTGGATACCAAAATGCACAAATTTGTCCCTGAAAAACAGAACATAGTCGTGATTTGTGCTGTATGTCTGGAACATATCCAAGGGCTATACAGTGATAATCTGTGTGTCTGCCAACTTCCTTTTTTTGTATATGGACAGTCATAGCCATGTCTAAAGCAATGGTTCCATGGTCTTAAATGACGTGGGGGAAAAGGGGTAGCCAAAACACTGTTAATATTGGCGAGAGTAGTAGTTAAATGGATTCCCTTTTAATGAAAAGCTTCATCCAGGAAACAACATGGAAGAATTTAAAATATGAGTGCAGGTCATCAAGCGATCAATTAAAAGGATAACTAAAATGTGGTAGAATGGTAATTGTGGTTCTTTAAGGCCAGTGTTCCACTGGGTGGGAGAAATGAAAGGTGATGTTGAGTTGGGAATGCTATAACAACCTACTGAAGAAATAAGACAAATAAATGGATAAAGAAAGATCATTTAAAGTTAACACCACTTTAGGAAAGGATCAATAAGAATTTTATTTAAAGCTGAGGATTTTCTCTGGTATTCCAGGGTCATATTTGGGTATAATAAATGACTCTAGTTTTATATGAGAAATATTATCAGAAATTTTTTATGTTGCAGCATTGTATAAATAGGAGAAATAGTACTGCTGTAGTAGGTGTAGACATTAATAAGCGTTCTGGCAGACTCCACCATTAAATATCACTTAATCCAGTGAGGGGAGAACATCACAGAATTGTTTGTTCCTCAGTAGGAATAAACTGATTATGAGTTGATTCAATTTAATTACAATGGTACTGTAAGTGAAAGATGATGTTTAAATCTGTGGCGCACGTACAAATTATGGTGGAACAAAACAAAAACTTGCAAAGTAGCTATTGGTATATATGGTCATACTGTCTGTAAAGTCAAATAACTTGCTTTCATTGAGGGGTTAGGCATGTGCAAAGAAATGTACAGGTGGTTGCTGTGGAGTGACTGACATGCTGGATTTCAATGCATAATTTATATTTATTCACATACTCATTCCATGAGGTTCTCATTTTCAAAAGGCAAGCATTGATTAATCAAGGGAAGCCATTAGTGGAATCAACTAGTTAAACTCTATAAGACTCTAAAAACTTATAAAACTGTGATGAGTCAGCTTCTCAAGTAAAGACATAGAGGGGGCAACTTGTGTAATTGGGGTCCAAGCTGATGAATGACCATCTGTGAAGTTTCAAACAAATAAGCTGATAGTTAAAAGGACTAGAAAAACTGTCTGATTAGAGCAAAACACTCTCTCTCTCAGAGGTCATATATAAGGGTAATGTGAGAACTGCCAAGACTCAGGGTGAATTAGATCTTGCCAAGATACTAAAACAACAACTAAAAGACTTCTCTGCTTTATATTAAAAGAAGTAGAAGCTGTTCAAATCCAGTGCCAGAGTCCTATTACTGCTACCCTGAGGAATGTCAAAACTGGCAAGGGTTATATAGGACACAAGTAAGCCAGCTTCCTCATAAAACAAGAGGTGAGGGAGGAGGATCAGCTTCATTTTAAAGTTGTAAAATCGTGGATGGGGGGTAGGGTTCAAGGCTCTTATCATTGTTCTTGCTCCAGTGAACAGACTTAGTGTCTCAGATCTACCTTTCAAACAAAAAAATCCAGCCATACCATTATAGGAGTGCCAGCACATCCACAGAAGTAATAGTCTGCATGCCTGCTACTGACCCTTGCTTGTATGAACTCCTACTCCATTTCAGAAAGACTTGGCTAATCCAATACAACAAAGAAAATGAGTAAATGGCATAATTTACAAGAACCCCTAGTGGCTGCTGCCACAGAAGCAGAGGAGCAAAGCAGCAGCAGATCTTGACCTCTTTAAAGGTCAGTAAGTRAACAGTGATACGCTACTGTCATGATTCAGGCCACAAGGCACATTTTGTATTGACTTAAAGCACGCAAATGTCTGATTCAGTGACTGTTTAGTGAAGCCTGGCCAGTTGTGCAGCTGGCAGGCATGAAATTGAATAGACTGGTTATGCTGTGGATAACAGCAAAGCCTACCCCCCCCCCCCCAAAAAAAAGCAAAACTTCAAACCAAATAGAAATTTCTGGGAATTGCAGGCACTTCTTACCCTATTTTGTTACCCTCACAAAAGCAGTCACCACTATCAGATCTGGGTAATCTTATTTAACATTTTGACTGGTGTCTTCAGAACAAAATAAGGAGTGTATTAATGACAAAGGCTACTAACAAAGCAGCACTGACAGGAAGAACTAGAGGAAGACAGGAATCATACAGCTGAGGAAATGGGTACAGTTACAAAGCATTAGCAGATTGGTGAGGAGAAGTCTTGCCATCAGAACCTCCAGCTAAGCACAGCAGCTGGAAGCATCTCAGTGCACTGATTAGTCATGGAGTGACTACTGTGGAGATAGAGCTGTGAACAAGAAAGCTTAGGTATTTCCAACAGGTGAAGTATTTAGCAGTGCCAGGGAAAATCTAATTATTAAAGTCAGATGGTTTTTAATAGTCCAGGCCTGATGAAACTTACTTTAGAATACTTAGAGAATGGTTGAAGCGGTTTAAATGCTGTTAGAAGTTGTCCATAAGAACCCACACAGAGTAAGAAATGCATCAGAGAGCAGGAAAGGCATGTCCTCTTTAAAAAAGTGAATGTGGGTGGGTAGAAGAGGAATGGAGTTTGAATTCAAGCTGTAGAAAAAAAACCCCAAATAACCAAACTATATAAGCCTCCAGAGTTCTTTAAGTAGCAGATCTGTGTTGTTTTTCAAGAACAAATCATAGCAATCTAGCTACCTTCTGGGTCAGACTAACAGGCTTACTGGACAATGGAGTCAAGTATTTTCTGGCTATCTTCTAGTCCAGATAAGAAATGTGGCTTTGACAGTCTTTTAAAAAAGTCTGTCAACAAACTATGTTTTCATGAATAAAAATAGCTAGAAATTCCAACTTAAACTGATAATCTTCTTCAGTCAGGCATCAGGGCTCTTCAGGTCTAGGAAGACAAACCCTTTTCACTCTAGTTTCTGAGAGGTTCCTCTGGAAAAACACATTCTTCTATTTTTCCCTATGGGCTGGCATTCTATTTAAGTTTATCAACTGTGAATCATGCCTCCCAGAAGATTCCCAGCCTCTGTGTACTGTTTGCTCATAAAGCATAGCAGATGCTTGTTTAGACCCTTAGAGGTGTGCTGTTATGTATGGTTCTGCTGCAAGATTAGAGTTAGAAATACTCTTCAAATATCACATTTATATGTGCTCCTGGGAAAAATTCTCCATCTATTTGTGTGATTCAGGCAGATGGTGTATGTGTAGGATTGAAGCTCAGGATGCCAGTAGATCAGTCTGGGGCTCATCTTCTGCATGGTTTCCAGCCACTTTAAAGGAGCATGGTTAGTAACTTGAGAGAAAAGAACATTGCAAAGTTAGTATTAAATGCCCTTGACTTCTCCTTTTGCTGCAAGGTACTTCCTATTTCTTTGTACTTTTGCTCTTGTGGAAAGAGTTTTTGGCTGCTATATAAAATAGAGCGTTCACACTTCTGTAAAAGTTCTTCGTCAATGTACTGTTCAAAGCATTTCTAAATTTTTTTTCCAAATACAATTTTTAGAGAATATCACAACTTTTTTTTCTTTAAATCTTGGCAAATACRCTTTTGTAGGCAGCTTAATTTGCACCCTATAGGGTGGGTGTGGGGGGAGGAGGAAGAGTACTGTGAAACTCAAAACGAGGTATAAATCACTGATAATAGGAGCTAAACCATGAAGAAATCAATCTAGTGCTTGGTAGTACCTTCTCTGTATGTTAATCTTTTAGTACCTTTTAATTCCCTAATTGTTGTACTTGGGCATACCCTTTTTGGCATTAATCTGGCTTGACAGCGAGACCTGCTGCTTTAAGGAGTTCTGGACTGTTTGTACCCTAGTCAGTAGAGCTGTCAACAACTGAGCTGTCTGTCAACACAGACAGAARTGAGATCAAACCCCACTGTTTCCTCTCCTCCTTTCCCCGCTGTATTAACTTAATTAAAATAATCACAACAGCTAGAATAAAGCTTTAAGTGTGCCCCATCTTGTTCAAATAGCATTTGTATTAAATTCTTAGAAGAGGAGGTTACAAAGTAAAGCTCTCCCAAAATTAGCAAGTTCCAACGTTAAAACCTTAGCATAAGCCAATGTTGAAAATTTGCATACAAAGACATTACTGCCAAACCTACTCAGTGAAAGAATGCATAATTTGAGATGTCCAGGATGTAATTTTTTCAGAGTACCTTGTATTATCTACGTCCAAAATGGAAATTCCTTTGACTTCAGGTGAAGTTATGTTTTTTCAGCAATCCTGCAAACAACTGTGGGTGTTATTCAGGCAATATAAAACACAATTCAGAAAGGTCTAGTCTAAATAAACTGTCTAGCATCTTGTGAGAACCCTGTCTGAGAGGCAAACAGATTGCAAAATTGCCAGAAGAACTTATTAACAAATGGGATTATTGTTTTTTTCGGGTAATCCCCTACCTCATAGGGGATCTCCTATACCTAAAGCTGCAACAAAACTTCTTCATTGCCAGGAAAGCTCCAGTCTAGGCACAGTGGTGAGATCCTGTGGAAAAAGTAATATGAAATCTTAAAAAATTGTATCAGAATGCCTTTCTTGAGTCACATAACTACACCTCCCATTTAAAAAAAAAGGGGGGGGGAGGGGAGAAGGCTTGCATAGTTTGCTGCCAGTKCTCATCAGACCTTTTGCTTTAATGCAATAAGCCTATGCAGTGTAGAGCCTGTGTCTATGAACTCGCTTAGGCGTTCAAGGATTCCTGGAGTTACAGTACAGATTATATCTTTTCATTGTATCTGCTTCTACCTCTCTGTCCTAATCAGATCTTGAAACAGAAAGTTTTTATTCCTTCCCCAAAACTCCTTTGACAATTTGTCTCACTGCATCGGTGTTCACAATTCCATTCTTTAGACCTTAATGTGATCTTCCTATGTCGGCTAAGAACCATATGGCAACAGTAGGCAATAGCTTCCTCACATCACATTTAGCTAAACCAGACGGTTTGGGCCTGCTCCTTGGTCTGCTTTAAACATTGATTCCAGGTGCTGGTTAACCAATGTGTTTCTCTTTCTGATTCATTTCCTGCATATTTTATACCACATGAAATTTCATGCCACATTACTATTTCTGCTGGAACTGAAATTTGTTTTTTTTGTGTTGCAGATGGAACTCCGTAAAATCTGAGTTCCCCGCAGCACTGCATAGGGATTCCAGCCATTTCAAAGGAAAGGTCATGAGAATTTGCTTTATTCTCTAGATTCTTCAAAATGACAATTTTTGCAATAGCAAAAAACTCTCAGGTAACTTGGACAGACAGCAGTAGAATACTTTTGAATAATACTGTCTGGCAGAAATCTAATGAGCAACATAATCAGCTCAAACAGTTTTGAAGTTTGGCAACTGAGAAAACTAGCTCTTATGATGAGGAGGGTTGGATAACCTTAGTGATAAACGGTGGCAACAGTCCCATCTGTAACTATTCAGCATTACTTCTGGTATTCAGTCCTACTTGTTAACGGAAACGCTTTCTAAATTAAGGCCTTTGATGATGACAGGCAAATGACAGTTGATAAATGAAGCCAGCCTCTTGTATGTGGCCCTAAATTTTCAGTTTCTTACTTTCATCAATCTTATGACCTCAGAAAAATACTACAGCTAGAAGATTAAAAAAAAAAATAGGTAAGAAAATTAATGAAAATAAAGAGACAGGTAAAGCTGCATACTGCAATTCCCATGCAGTTCTTACTCGGGCAAGCTGCATAAGGTGAAGATTATAAAATGATGGTAGAATTGGTCATGTCCTTTTAAAGCCCCAGAAAACATTTATACTGAGTCATGAGTCACTTCAGGAAATCAGTGTAATGGCCCTGAATGCAGTTCCCCCCCACCTTCCTAGGGCTTGGCTGTCTGTACTCAGGACCAACTTAGAGATAGTGAAGCTGGGAGCCTTGAAAGAAAGAATAAGCAGATGCCTTGGAGAAGCCCCCAAAGCAATTTGGCTAAGAAGACTCAGCTGGAGCTCACTCCCACTTTGCTTGGGAGCTGCTTTTAAACTGGAACTCTTGTTCTTCATCCCCGTGTGAGCTATATTGCTGCAGTGTTATGATGTGCCTGGCCATGTACCTTATTGATCTGAACCCTGACCCACTGACTTGGCTTCCCAGCTTGACCTCAGATGTGCCTTGTCACCATGACCTTGCCTGGTGCTGGAGGCTGGCTGTTCCCTCCCCTTCTCCCACCCCAGCCTGCTCTGTTCTCTCGTCTCCCTCACAGGCCCTGGCTGGGGAGGCCCTGCCTGCACGTGCTGCTCCATGCCAGTTGGAAATCAAGGACATATATACCTGTTGGTGAATGAGTAAGTGTGTGTTTGAAAGAGGGGGGGATGTCTGTCATTTTCCAGAAAAGCCTTTAATACTGTGGACACCCACAATGTCAGTGATCGTAGAACTCTACTACAGTTTTTTACTTACCTTTCTTCACAATTCTGAAATGACATTATGATATCTCCTGCTAGGCAAGTTGTGCTTTCCAAACATACTTGAAAATACAGTCTCTGTTTCAGTTCCTTTAGGTATTTCTATTGCATCTGTTTCGATAATAACAGGTTAACTCACTGCTGCAAAACTGTGTGTGTGATAACATTGCTGAACATCTCCCAGAGTTGTGGAAGCTGCACAGCTTCAGTTTTATCAGCTCATGAATCAACTTCAGCCTTGTGATGGGTTCATATCCTGGTATGTTCCATGTTCTTGTTAAAGTCATTTCTGGAGTATTCCTATGTCTGGAAGATTCCACAAACCCTGCCCTAGTATGCCCATTTTTCAATGTTGTCTTCCACTCCACATTCTTTTGTACTGTGATTTTAATACTTCATAATACATAGATAATAATTCATAATACTTTAAGAAAGACCCAAGTGTGTGTATAAAAGAGTGTGTTAGCTTTCTTCCCCTTGAAAAATAGATCCAGATTGTATTCGTGGCTACAGCTTGTGGACATCCTCAAGGACATCTCCCACAGGAGGAGGAATGCCTGGAAAGTATAATTACAGAGAGAAATAAATTGTTAGCTCTGCTGTGTTCCAGGGACTGAGCTCGTGGTTAAATAAAAAGGGGAAGTAATATCTAATCATACACAGAATCAACTTTTTTTTTTGTTTGMTTATTTTTAAATGAAACAATGGTTTCCCATGGAATTTTAAAGCTGTTTTTACAAAAGAAAATTAATGCTTTCGTCCTTGAAGAAGTGGACTCCTGCCCAACATTCCCCTCTCCAATTCCTCCAAAATACAGGTGTGGGTGTAGAGTGGCAGATCATCTCTTCTTTGCTGAGAGGTATCAGTTTTTCAGGAGTGCTTTTGGGCAAAAAATGCACTTAACACTTTCAGAAGGTCCTTTCCAGTCCTATTTCCTGTAATATCCTTGCTCTTCAGAGGTAAATATCAATAAAACTTAGAATCCAAAGGACTTGAATTCCTTGTGAAAATGAGACTTGAAACTGTCAGGAAATTTTACTCCCTATTAAAGTCAATGAAGGATAACTTATTTTAAAACTATCTATGATTGAAAACAAAATATTGAAAAAGGGTAAGGAGGAAGAAAAGGGAGTTTTGATTTGTTTTTTAATAGAACTAAGTTGTCAGCTTTCCTTAAGCTAAGAAAACAACTTTCTTTAAAAACAAAATTAGACCCATTTCATATTTAAGACTAAAAATTAAATATATTTCAATTTTTTAAAAAAACTCCATCTTTAGTTAGTAGCGAGATGGTTATTTATCTCTAAGGCTCTGGAATGGCTTTGTAACCTTGAAATACTCTACAAACTCAAAAAGTCTCTTTGAGATATTAGTTATTTCTGTGATAAATAGCTCTACAGTACATAGGAAAATAGACAAAAAAATATTTTCATGGCTGACTATTCCCTAGAACTTGGAAAGTCTAGAATCATGTTGATTATGTGCTGAAGTATACAGACTTTAACTAGTCTGACTCAACACATTCAGATTGAGTTGCAGTGACTTGTAGGGAAGCAGCTGACTAGAAATACTTGCTTGAATATAAATACTGTTCTGTGACTTAAAGGTTCAAGCAAGTTTTGACAACTTTGGACGGATTCACATCACACAGATGAGCTAGAAGGGAAAGAAAGACATGGGGTCCTAGCTCTTCCTTTCCATGTTCAAATTTTTGATGGCCTAGATGCAATGTGCATTTTGTGTATCATACATGCTAATAAACTCCTTTCAGGAAATTTAAGAATGTAAGCTTCCCCTAAAACTGACATTTTTCTCTATATTATGAAATATTCTCAACATTCGTTCTATGTATGAGAGTACTCTATTCTTGAGACTTTCAGTATTAGAAAATATTCTTAAGTCGGTTATTAGTATTTTGTATTACACAGACAAAGAATCCTCATCTTAAAAATTCTTTTTGTAAAGAAAACAAATACTCACTTCCTGAACGCATGCTCCTAGGAAATTAAATACTTGTCTCTGTCTCTCTCTGTCTCTCTCTCCTCTCTCTTTCTTTTAAAATACACTGCCTCCACAAAAAGGGTATTGTAAAAAGAAAGGAAGAAGGCTTATGTTGTTGATAGCTGTCAAAGTCATATGAATTGCATCAGAAAGGCTAAGAATAATCCCTCCTTATAAGGTGAGGCCTACAGAGCCCCGATGATTGTCTCAGTCAACAGATTTATGCACTGATGGAGATCATGTTCTTACCTGGTTAATTTGAAGTGTTTTTCTCAAAACATTAAGTAAACATATGAGTAACTCACAGAACATAAACCCAAATCTCATAAGCAGTTTTTCAAAACTCCGCTTATGAATATCACATAATTCAGGAATTTCAGATACATGGAAAACTAGGAGTCTGGCAGTGGAAAACTGAGTAGGAGGTGAAGCCTGGTTCTAGCCTGGTTAGATTCACTGCACAGACCTTTAAAACTGACCATCTTACAGATGGATATTTCCTTATCTATAAGTAATACTGCTTCTGAAGCTGTTGAAAATGAAGGCACCTTTCCCCTCTTCAAATGGAGGCAAAATGCTGTCCAGCAACATATGTTTTTGGCATCACCTAAAACCACAACCAGTGTTCTATCTTCTGATCTAAAAAAATGGCAAATATACCTAAAAGTGCATATAGAGCAAGGAATTGCTTAGGCTGACATAGCTTCAAAAGGCTGATAGCCAGAAGAGACTGTGGTTTCATGACTTTCTTTGTAATAATGTAATTAAGCTTCCAGAACATAATTCTTCAGATACAATAGTTAAGATGGAACTAAATCACAGCTTCCAGTGTATATGCAACATTCAGAACCCACTATGATATTCCCTTGCAATGTTCTCCCAGTAATTGTTCCAGTGGTTAATTAGCCGCACTTGCAAAGACATTCTTTTTTTTTTTTTTTTTTTTCCCCCTCTGAATTTCTCTGGGTTCATTTGTAGTCAATTAAACTGAAGAGCCCTCTAAGTACTCTTACAGCTGCTCAACTCATCTCCATCCTTTAAGATAAACAGATGGAGCTTSCTGAATCTTTTGCTATAACGCATTTTATGTATTTTACTGCTCTGAATAATGCTTTTTGTGATACTCTTATCCCTCTTCCTTGTAACTGTAGCTTACCCAGAATCAGGGCTTTGGCGTCAGCTTAGTACTATGGAAGCTTCTCCTATTGGATTCAGGAGCACTACAATTGCATGTTTCCAATCTCTCAGCCCCAGGTGCCTGCCCCACAGAACTGGGGGGTCACCTCTTGTCCTTGGCACTYGCCATTGCATCCCTTTCTGATATTACCATTTCAGCTAGAATCCAGGCGGGTTTGTGTCAACTGCTCTTGTGCACCACGTGTAGAAATTGCTAGAGAATTATTCAGACATTGAGGTGGATACTAGCCCAGTGGCACAGGAGTAGAGACTGAATTGTCTCCTCTTCATCTGTAAGGCCTTTCTAGGGAATCTCAGACTTTTTACTTAAACTAGAGAACTGCTTTCCCAGCTAAATCCTTCTGCCCTGCAGAAAGTGATCCAGATTATGGCATTTAAGTGGCATTTTAGGATGGGAATTCCCTTGTCTTTTCTCTCGTCATATTGTAGCTGCCGCTATCACTTCACTCCTGCTACTCTTTATTTCTTCTAAGCTGGTTTTGTCAGGGGGAAGAAGAGTAGTATTTGTCTAACTCCAAGCCAGAACCTTCCAACTTATTTCCGTCTTTGCACATGTATAGTGTGATAAAAGAAAAATAGCTACTTGGTGATACTCCCTATATACATTGCATGTTGTTATCTATTTGTTACTCAGCTTTTAATACCATTAGTATGTGCCTTGACGATTTTTATCAACTGAATTTATAATTTTATAAAAAATGATATCAACCTAATTTGACAAGATCTATTTTCCGTGTACCCATGTTGATTAGCAGTAATTATATTATCCTCCTTTAGCTGCTTATTACTTGAATCCCATATCAGGCTTTACATAATTACAACAATCTCTTAATACTGGCAGCATGAGACCTTTAGCTGATGACACTTAGATTATCTTCCCCAAGATAATGCAGGTTTTTTTTTTCCTTTAAATGTTCTAGATAGATGCTTAAATGCCTGTTTATCCTGTTCTATAAAATGTTATGATAGTGTGAACAGATACTGAATAATGCTTTTCTTCATATTTTGTTTTGTGAAAGAATTGACCAGAAGATTCAAAATGACTTTAGTCTGAGTTGATAATTCCCAGGAAATCCATAAACTGGGGCTTTTCATATTCAAAAATGCAAAGCTTTCTACAAGATTTCAATACATTAAACATTTTTTTTCCTCATAAAGGAACATGTTCCAGGCCTTATTTTTATTCCTGAAGATTCTCACATTGCTGTATTGATGGTACAGTCTGAAGGAGTCAATGACTAGATTTTATGCAGTCTTTGTGCAAGCATGTATTGCATAGGGAAGAAAAGACCACTGCTTAGTGCAAGGACTATGGATCTAACTTACCCTTCATAAATGCCTTTCAGATACACCTCCCAGAAAATGCAACTGTCCTTAAAGTGTGTGTGTGTGTGTGTGTGTTACATCTCTCTATATCTTATTTATCTCTAAGAATTTAAGGTTTATTATACTTTCACTATGGGACTTTGTACATAGTTTACTATTCTCATGCATTCAGTTTCTTGAACACAAATAGCAGTAGTATATGATCTATTTGTCTAAAAAGTGTAAAGTCTCTGGTACATTTTGCTTACTAAATACAATTCAGTGAACATACTTGCATCAGCTGTGAGTAAGATTGAAAACAAGAATCCCCTATATTTCGTACCTGGAGTATATGTGTCTGTATCTTTTTGTAAGCAGACTTCCATTTCTGGCTTTCAAATGGTCAAAGATATGCTTGTGTAAATAACACACTGAAGAAGAAATTTGTAAATCAAAGGACATATTCAGTGGAACAGTCCTCCATGTAATTACTGTGATTAATTTGGCCCAATAACTGGGTGGTTTTGTTTCCAGTTAGTAAATTAGTTTACAATAGCCTAGGTCTTCAGATGACTGAAGAAGTCATATTGTGTTCAAGTGAATTTATACTTCGGCTTTTGAGTTTGTTTCTCAATGATTTCATTTTAATAATATAATATGATCAATTTTGCTTTATTTATCACTTTCCTTCATTAATTTTAATTAGTCAAGTCATGATGTTAACAGTGAGAAGTCTTTAAACACAGTGGAATAACAGCATATATAGGATAAATGAAAGGCTTTGCAAAGTTCAGAGGCTCTAATTAGAAGATTGAATCTAATACAGTTCTTTCCCCAAGTGATATTGGTTTCTATACATGATTTATAAGATCTGAAAGGCCAAAATAAATGTAAGACATTTAATATTCAGACTGTAGGTTGATGTCCTCTGACTTTTTGAAAAGAGTAGCTGAATTAAGTTGACTGAATATTAGCTTATCAGGAACTTAGCTGCTGTTTCTAGAATACTTATTTCTTTTTCTGAGCAACAACATTTTAGGAAGAAAAGATTGATGAATATTTAATATCATTTTCTAAGTAGTTTCTTTCCTTTGGAAGATTCTCTTGAATCTTTTTGCAGAGATAGGACTTAAGTATGTGGTTAATGGAATGAAAGACATCCTTAATTCAGGCACTTGGTTATCACTGGCCAAACTGGTACTATTTTAGCAATGATTTTCTCAAGAAGATGAGGAGTTCTTTTTGTACTGCTCTCTGAGGAATAAATTACTGGATTTTTATCTGGAAGAAATAACTAAGGTTTTATACTGCATTTGTGTTTATTAAGAGATCTTAAACTTTTTTAGGTTGGAAGTAGTATTCTGCATTCGGTGACATTTTTGAGAAATACATGTGAACAGGAGCTTGGGGTGAAGGTGAGAAATACATGAGTGCTCTAAGGTAATGATGCTTAATGAATAAGATTTTGAACTCAGAATGACATATTTATGTTTTAATGGTAACATTCTTGACCTCTGGTGGTTTGGTGTCACAGGAAACTATGTCGATAACTAAGTTTCTCAAATGGAATTGCAGAACCCATACCTGGTTGTAGAGGCAGAAGACTTATGATTATATACGAAGCAAAATGTAGAGCATACTGAGAATGAGAAAGAGCTGTGGGTTAGATCCTTAGCTGATAAAGTTAGTGGAGCACAGTGATATATATCATTTAAAGACATGGTCCTAAATAAAAGCCCCCATATCTGATAACTGTGTGACTTTATAGTCTCTTAAATGTTATTTGGAAAGATTTTGTCATGTAATTGCTTTCAAAAGATCAAGTTTTTTTAAGCTTTCTAAATTCTGAATCAACAGGGGCACACCCGTCTGGGAAAATGAAAGTCTATGTCTGCTAGGATGTTTTGTATAGGAAAAGAGTTATATAGTGGTTGAACATGTTCATTTTCTTCTTAAAACTTCTAAAAGAAAAATGACATATGTTAATGAAAGAAGAAAATGTTTATCRAACTCTTGCAGTGGCTTTTAAAATCTAATACTTCAGTTCAAGCTGAACTGTATGTCACTGAATAAACCACAAAGAATCTTAAATCATCTTTCATGCATACCTGGAACATCACTTTAATAGGATGGCAGAATTTGGTGTACAGAGAGGATTCATTCCCATACCAAATATTTGAACCCTGTACAAAGATGCACAGCAACTGCTGCTGAGTCATAGTGCTTCATGCATCTTATTACATTCAACTAGAGTATAAAATGGGTTGAATTTTCCCTTAGAGGCAAAGGTAATTAGGGTGGAAACGAAAATAGACCTACAGGGAAAATCAGAGCAGACCATGTTTGGGAAAAAATCTTAAGCATATATTAGTTGGTGACAGGCATCACTACAAACTTCATCTGAGTTTTCTACATTTAAACTGCTGCTTTTAAGTTAACCTGGTCAAATGACAGCATATGGCTATGGAAAAGTATTTGTATGTTAACACTGATGTTAAACTTATTGATTTGTAGCGATAGGGCTTCCAAGGTGTATCACTTGTTCTTAATACATAGCAAAAAGCTGAGCTGCTGCTCTGTGAATATTTTCCAGTAACTGTGAGGCAGAAATAAGTATTTTGGCATAAAGGGTAATCTGGGACAGTGCTGGGAGTTTAGGAGCATTCAAACTGGAAATAGTCTCTTTGTACTGTAGAAGAGTGGATAATGAGTTCTCTGGACCCAGGTTTTAGTTTTTACCTCTTAAATAGCATGAGAAATAACTTACTAGCAACACCATAGGAAGGGATGTACATAGATGGGACTRAGATTTGGAGAAGCCCTTTCGTTGCAGTTTTCAGTAAAAATGCTGCATTTTCAAAAAGAAAATCACAGGAAGGAGGAATTTGTTTTTAGAGGCACTACACTTGTAATCTCATAACAGCAGTGTTGGACGCAGGCCTGCTAACAAGGTTGCCCTCCATGCAACAATATATCTTGAAATGGAGCTTTGAAGTAGTTTTTAAGACTTCCTTGAATAAGAGAAGTTGAAGATAAAGTATGTTAAATAAGGCTGAAGTCACTGTTTTGATCAGAAGGAGGCAGAATTATACTTGCTCATGGAATTTTCTATAAAGCAAATWCTTTTTCTGCGTGAACAATGAAACTTACTACCTTAACTGCTTTGCTCATTTCTCTCAAAAAAGGAGACTTTTTGGACTCATTCAGAATAAAAGACCAAAGGAATTGCTTGCCCAAGATGAGATATGAAATTCAAAAGACTTCCTTTCAATATTCAAAAATTAAAATGGCAAATGCACATACTTTTTTAAAATTCTTATGCCTAATCAGTTGTTCCCCATCCTTAAAGTTTTGCATATTATTTCTGTTTCCCAAATACAATAGTTGTGTGTTGAATGCCATCATACCTTTTCCAGGGTTACTTTTTGATTTGATGTTGTGCTTATAGCCTTTGCTGGCTTGGTGTCATATACTATTTTTAGAGTGTGTTCTTTATTACATGGTTTACTACATTATGGAAAGTGTTTAATAGAATTTGATCCTTGGTTGTTTTCTCACTCACTGTCACATTCCATTTGCTCTCTCAACTTCATTTGTATATATGCTCCTTTAGTTTCCTCCTAAATCCTTAGGGATTTTTCCCATGTCTATCATTCTCTCTTAGACAGCTCCTTTCCTCCTGGGGACTTTACTCCTCTTCCTCAGATCTCTCATAAAGACTCACTGACTTGCTAGCTTTCTGTTAACACTCTACAGTGGGTACTCCTTGCTTAGCTTTCTTTGGTTGTAGCATTTTGTATACAGTAACATTTCATGACAAGCAGCCAAGCCGGAAGACATAGCTAAGGTTTTGCAGTCAGGCTTTACTCAACTATTTTAAAGAATATGCAGTATTATGCAATGCTGATGTGCAAAAGAATATACTGTTGTTTTTCTAGTGTTTGTTTTTTGAACACAAATGTGGGCAATTGAGTAGGCAAATATTTGGTATGGGAATGAATCTTCTCTGTGTGCCAATGTGGACAAAGTGTTCATCAAAAGACAGAACTGTGCAGTGCAGATGTTACAGCCCCCACACTAATACCAGACCTGATAGCATGGCAGATACTAGACATCACTTTATTCCATGAGCAGTATCCCACTCTCATGCTGGAAATAATGAACTGAATGATTAGTATCTGCCTAGCCAAGGAAGGGGATTTAGAAATTACAGTGTAGTTCATCTTTGTTTTTAGAGTGCATGAGTCTCCAGGGGCCCTAAGTTCTTCTGGAACACAGAAATGTCAGACATGCAGCATAGCTTCAGCGTCCCTCTGGTCCAGTCTGACAGAGACTGTAGTCTGTTGCTCTAGAAAAAAATGCAAGAATTTCTGTACCATGCTGTGAGAGGACATATTTTTCTAATCTTAAGGGGTTAGTGGTATGGTTTGTGCCCTGAAGCACAAAAGCTATCCATCTTCAAGGTTATTTTATTTTATCCTAATGTAACTCTGGATGTTCTTCTTTTCATGTGAGTATCTTAGTCCTGGAGTGCTTCACTGTTGTCTCTGCAGTGTCTTACTGTGACAATGCTAATAGTGTAGCTTCTGTTTCTTTTTCCCCCTCTCCCGTTAACAGTGAATATCTTTCTATCTTAAAATGTTCCCTTCTTATTATTGGTAGTGCCATGAGTTAATAAAAGAAAAACACTAGTTTACTTTTTACAGAGGCTAAATTACTCTGGCTTCTAAGCAATTTCAATTAAGTGTAAGCAAATATGATTCCATCCTTGCATAGGCCTGTTGAGTTTGTCCAGGTTTCCAGTCGTCATAGACTTGAGATCATGCTTCGCAGCATTGCCACTGTCCCATGGGTATAAAATTTGGATGGACAGTCACCAGAAATGAGCACTATTCTGTGCACTGGAAAATTAAATTCCAAAATCTCTAAATCTAGAATTTCTCAGGTGATTAGAGTTTAATTTAAGGCAAGTCACAACTGCTGCATTGTTTTACAGCTGTCATTCTGGCCATCTAGTAAGCCTTAAAGGGTTTAGTTATATTTGAGATCCATGAACTGCTGGTGCTTAAACTGCGTTCTACAGATGTAGCTAATAAAGAGAAAGCCCATTGCGGAGAAATGAAGTTGGCTGCAATCCCATTATAATCTTGAATATAGTAAAAGAAGGAAATCTGCAACAGATTTTGAAGCCACAGTAGCAGCAATTCTGAGCACAAAAATTAAGTCAGAATTGTACTTTAACTGACTACAGAAATAATTGCAAGTGTAAAAATTGCCTGAATAAGCCTTCTGCTGTGGTTTACAAACACATTTGAAACAGTTCACTTGAACACTTCTGTCAGACAGGCTACATGCTGMGACATAAATTAAATTTTGCAGACAAAAGGGGAGAATTGCATGCTTTAAATGATTTTTTGTTGTTGATTAAAAGTTTAGAATTCCTGCTGAAGATAAATTTACATTGTTTCAAATCATACAAGATTTTATGGTAACTTATTGTTACCATTCATTTTGCAATAGGAACCCTTCCTGTTGTCTAGAGGTGGACTCAGAGGCTGATGGAGATCCAAGGTTTTGTACTGTATTTGTACTGTGAAAACAACCCTCCTTGTGGCAATAGGGAATTGTTGGCTTACAATAGCATGACTCCTTCCTGTCCTCCCTCCTTCTCAGGTTTTTCTACATGAATTTCTGTGACTGTGGGTGATAGAAAGTTGTCTTAAGAATCTCCCCTTACTGTCTCTGCTCCCCTGTCTGCTTAGCACAGTGTTGGACTGCTACCGTGAGGAATCATGTCAAGGTGAAAGAGTGGGAGTTTCTTCCACTTCCGATATTTGAGGCTATACCATGCTGTTACCGAACTCGTTAAAACTGAAGTAGCACAAATCAATTATGAGATCATAATTGCCACTCTCCATGTTAATTCATCCAGAAGTGTGCTGCTTCCCTCTAAGTAATTCCACCTTTTACTTTTTTTTTTAACCTTTGATTTTCCATGTAATATAATTTTTGAAAAGAGCTCTTGTTCCACTGTCTATTTTTAGGCAACAGAACTTTGGCTTGCCAAGCGAATCTTCATACCCCAAATAGTTTTGTTTACAGTCATCATGGATTAACATCATGGAGTTAGGTGCTAAGTTAAAAAAGGGAATTTTAAAAGCCAGCAATAGAAGAACAAGCTAGAGGTGGATCCAATCTACAAAGCTGGGCCTCAGATTTTAAGAGTGCAGTTCTGAGGCTAGTTCAAGCATAGAATTTTGAATTAATTTCTTACAGATAAAATGGGAATTAGTAGAACTTGGCTCTTTATCCCTTTTGGGGGATTGGTTATGGAAATTTAACTCAAACCGAGCCATATAGAAACAACTAGAGGGTTTTGTAAGCCTGTGAAGAAAATTGCTTCCATACACAACCAGAGTGATATATACCAAAATACAAATAGGCTATTAAAATGTTTCTGTATTTCAGGAATAGCTGACTGAAATAGACCAGTTCTTGTGTTAAAAATCTGGGTTATCTAATCTGAACTAGATCATGTTTTGGCTGTTCCCTTTGGATGTGCCAGTAATATCCCTTTTGCTTTCTACTCCTTATGTTTCTACACAAAACCACTACAGTTAGTCCTTAAACAGAGTTCCTGTATTAGTCCTGCTCCAGATCGCTGGAGGTAAAGAAAGGTTTGCTGGTAAATACGAATGTTCCAAGAGGTGTGATGTGAACACAGTGACCCATCAGGAAAAGCTGAGATTGGCGTGATTTTAATTCTGGTTCTTTCCATCCTTCTTGTTAATCAATACTTCAAATAAATTTCAAATTTTAGTGATTAAAAGCAATTGAAAGTAGCAAATTATTGGATGGAATCATGAGCTGCTATGCTCTGGAAGACAAAACAAAAATAGATACATCAAATGTGGCCCAGTCTGTTCAGAATACAGGGAAATGTCTGTTTAGGTACCTTGAATTTAAACTATGGAAAAAAAACCCATTTACATACATACAAATATTATCTCCATAGAACACAGCTTGTCATTGAAACACATCTTTTTTACCAGGACAGTTTACTAAAAATCTACCTTTTTTTTTCCAAGTACCTGTTTAGTTTTCCTGTGTAGAAAAATAGTTAACATGGAAATATAAAATGTAGTGTAGAGACTCATAATGTTACAAATATTTGTTTGAACTGTAGATGTTAATCTATAAGGTAAAGAAAGCAAAAAAGCTATTTTATATCAACAGATTTTTATGTCTTTTACAAGAAGCAAGGAGTTAAAACATTACCCCTCCTAAATCTATTAAACATAAAACAGCTTGAATGGCTTTGACATACTCATTAAAATTAATATGAACATTTCAATAGGACAGACTGACTGTCATAAATCATTCAAGTAAAGAAATTATGCCATTCAACAAAGCATGCATTTTTTATTAAAATACAAGAAAAAATTTAACTAGTGGCTAATTTCCATTTCACCCTGAATTACTAGTTTTACCTTCTTGGGCTTTCAAAAGGAAATCACTTAAAATAAGCGTGCCCTGTACTACTGCGCTGTGGAGCACTTAACTTTATTACATAGTGTAGCCATGGTTACCGGTCATTGAAAAAGAAAAGAGACAAAGCCTTGACAGCAGTTTGTTGTCAGCCATGAAACCATAAATCAAATTAATTTTGTAGCTCTTCAGACATAAACTGGTGCTATTAATAGCTTATGAATTTCAGCACGGGGGGGGGAGGGGGATCTATGCAAAGTGTAACATGAGAAGGAATGGCATGAGCCCACCTGCAGGATGACATGGGTTGAGCAGCTGGTAGAAAGTACAGTTTGATAATTCTTGTCCAGAATTGGTCTGTCTCTGTCTATATAATCTAGGAACACAAAAATAGACAGGAAGTTCCTCTGTTAGGGAGTTCAGTTCTCTGTTACTGAAGGCTGTGTGGTAAAGTCTTCCATGAACTTCAAAAATTCTGTTTTTAAATGCTTTAGGTATTCATCCTGCTGGAAGGCTCTGTTGTTTAGGAAAGCACTTAATTTCCAGTCTATATTTATGTGTATGTTCTGGAACCAGCACTGTTCTTTACACCCATGTAGCTCCTTTTCTCACGATGTTTGTGGAAAATTATCCACAATTTTCCTTTTTTCTGCCTAGACAAGCTTTTCTAGTTTCTTTTCGAGATCCCTTCTTCTTTTCTGGGGCTTGTATAAGTATTCCTTCTCTGCAGAAGGGATCAGCAAGGAGATTCAGCACTTTGAATTCATGCTTTTTGAACATGAGCAGAACTATGCGTAATACTCCAAAAGAGGTCTCCTCAGCCTCTTCTGCATGGGCACTGACAGCTTGCTGCCCCTGTTGGAAGTATTTCCTCAGTACATCCTGGGATTGGATTTACATTTGGCATGGCAATGATGAATGAAATGTGAAGCTCTTTACTAAAACTCATAGTTCTTATACGGTGTGTACACCAGTGAATCAGAAAGACTTCCAAGCAAAGCCTAAGGGGAAAATGAGTTGAACAGAAGTGATTCAATAAATGCACTGTAGCATTTCTAACTTTGGATGCTGAGTTTCACCCTGTGTCCCTACTTGTTTTGTTCTAAACAGCTCTGGTCAGTGCGTATGCTGCCCCCCACTCCATAGCATGGCTCTCAGTACTAGTAGTTTCTGGAAGATTTCCATGCATGTTAAAAAAAGATAGCATTCAGAATGCTTTTACTTTTTTACATGCAGAGTGACATAAATCATAAACTTCTGGGTGTTTTTGTGTGTCTAAAGAGAGACGTGAGCTGAAGTATTCCTGACCATTTGGATTTAGTTTTACAAGTACCATAAAATCTGTTAGTGTATTAACTTACTTTAATGCTTGACATTCTCAGAAAAACTTCCTTTTTTTTTTTTATCTGAGGAAAGACGTTTTCTCAAAACTCCCAAAGAAAAAGTCACAAAACATAAATTGGCCATTGCATTAGTTATTATTCAGCTAGTCCAATAAGTCTGACAGTTTGTTTAAATGTTTGGAAGTATATGAAACAGTAAGCTTTCCTGATATTGTAATGAGTTTCTAAAGTGCAGAATCAATTCATCTTCCCTTCTGGAAATAATATACTCCAAAATACTTCTAGACATTTGATCTCATACTTCTTCAACCTTTTTTTGTTCCTCTCCCTTATTCTTCATGCATGGACATGGCTCTTACCAAAGTATTACTATTAAAACTTAGAAGGAAAGCATTACTTGTTCTATTTGAACAATATTTGCATCTTAAATAGTTTGTGTCCCATCATCTCAAACAGCTCTAAAAAGGGTAACTATCATTATGAGGAGACAAGTGAATAATGAGCAATATTTCTGGAATTTTTTTTCCATTATCTTACTGAAGTGACTTTCTTTTTTATATTGATTTGAGTTTTGAAAATACCAGGAACAGTATCTTTGTAGAAGCTCTTCTGTGACATCTGCTGGTTAAAATGGCACTTACATTGTAATTCTGGTATGTAATAACTACTCTAATTAGAATCCTTCCAGCTCTATTAAACTGTTTCAAAATTCTGATATTTAATTATTCTGCAGTAGCCATAATCTGATTAAAGGCCAAAATTAAAAGGAGTGATAATGTTTATGGAAGTCGTACTATCAAAATTATACTCAAACAGAGGGTTATGATGATAAAGTTTCTATCTTACATGTGAATTTCAATGTACTTTAGCAAGTTGGATAGCCACCATTTTTTTTCATTAGGAAAGCTACAGAACAAAAGGTCTTCATAGGAACAAAGATATGGTAAGTGCTCGATTGAAATAAAATAAATCAGCTCTAGGAGTAGGTAAGCCCCTGTATATCCCTTCAGGAAATCTTCCAGCAAGGAGGTATGCCCATTGTAATATAATGAATTTATATATAATGGGGAGTTCAGAAGCAAATGGAAGTTGCTTGAAAGGTTAAAAGAACAGGGTTACAATAGTAATGATTAAGGGCAGTCTTTCACTTAGACCATAGATAAGCACAAAGTCTTATACTTGCCTACTGTATTATAGAATTGTTTTTCTTRTATTTATTATACTTTTATTGTTCAGGGAGAAAGGAACAAGCATGGGCTCTGCTTTTCAATTCTTGATAGCTATATTATGATTTGCTACAATATTATGGTAAATAACATAAACATTCATAACAATTTTTTGTTAACCTCTAATAGTATATGAGAAAATTGTTTTCATATCAGGCTATATTAATAATAGGAGCTATTCAAATTGCCARATTATGAATGATTTTTTATTAACCTAAGATGTTAATAAAATAGTAGGAGTACTAAAGCAATGCTTTCCTGTTCAGACTCAGAACCTTGTACTGATACAGGCAGTTCCAGAAAGTGAGTTGAATGATTTAGTGGATTGGATTTTTTGTTTTACTGTACAGATGTTTTTCCGATGACTGAAAATGTTGAGTGCTTCTCAGGAGGAAAATGATACACAGTGTGAGGAATCAACTTTAAAGTTGTGCTTTCCATCCTAGAACTGAAAAAAAGAAACTAAAAGAATCTTGACTAGAAACCTAGAAAAAAAGAAATGATATTTGCAAGATCCTTGGATGGGATTTAAGTGCCGTCTTAATTTTTTAAATTAAACCCATCAATTGTCTTCAACAGCTTACTGATACTGCTTATTGAGTACTGTTTCACTCAAAGAGAAGTTGCATTTTAAATGTTGAATATGCAAAATTTCCTTTATACCTTTATGCTTCATCAGTCTCAGATGCAGTTGTCAACCCATCCTATAATGTAGTAAAAGGAACACATTTCTTCCTTCCTTTTCTGCTTAACTGCTCAGTATTTAAATAATTAGCTTCTGTCTTCAGTCAGTCAAATTATACTTGTGTAGCTGGTTTCTTTATGAGCAACTGGCTTCCTAACTAAGCTCCTTTCCTGTTCAGATGTCTTCACTGAGTAGCAGAAAACTGCAGCATCACCTTTTACTTAGGGGTACAAAACTGCATCCATTCCAAGCAATAAAGCTCACATTTTGCTGTCAATCCTGCATAATTCTGTTGCAGCCAATAAAAACACATAGCACAGAGTCGATTTGGCCCTTACAGACTGCATTCTTTTACTACATTTTGGTTTCRGTTCAGTAAGTCTGAACCTCACTGAAGGAATCTTTCCTTTAGGAGATAATATGAATGAAAAGTAAATGACAGATGTGATGCTAGATAAGAAATTGGATTTCCATTGGCAGTAGTTCAGTCATGTCAGCCTGTGACTGGCATTTGCTGTTTGCAAAGAATCAGACATTCTTCCTTCTGTAAGGTTGGAGATCGGTATCTATTGCCATCCTAGTGCTCCTCCTTTCTCTGTGAGGTGTATTCGGCTTCTGCTAGTTCAATTTTCATTTACTTCGCTCATAAAGGGCTACATTTTGGGGTTTAATTGCTGCCGATGTCATTATTCTGTTGCATAGAAGACTATGTTTTGGTCTGAAACCTGTTTTGTTTGGAGGTTTTTACAGGCTAAGAACTTTAGAGGGGGAAGAATCTCCTACTTCTCTGATGCAAAAATTGCAATAAAAACTGTATCTGACTAAAAAACCTGTTGCGACCTAACATGAGAGCAAAACCCTCATATTCCCTCCTCCTTCTCCTGCCAGGAGTCCCTGAGGGGAGGGAGACCCAGGCAAGGAGGGTGCTTCTGTGGACAGTTGGGGAGAACAAAGGAAAAAAAGTGGACAGGCATAAACATGCTTGTTTTGCATATCTTGTTTTTACTTTATATATATAATATTTGAGGCATTTTGGTTAAAAGGGAGTTACATCTTAAGGTAAAGACCTGTTTGTAACGGTACTTTGAAGTCTAGGTCAACATGCCTGATTGCCTGATTCGGAGGTGTTATCTTCCAGAATATGTATGCAAAGGACAGACCAGGAGAGGATAGGAGAGAAGCAGGACACTGCATGAGGACCTCCTGGGAGGCATGTGATATTTTTGTGAGTTGAGAGAGAGTGTGTGCTCAGTTCTCAGTGCTACATGTGCTCTTCCAGGAGCTGAAAAAACAAAAAAATGTGAACAAATGTTAGGTTAGCTAGAGCTAGAAGAGAGAAGAGAGAAAAAGCACACCACCCAACTAGCTCAGCTTTACTGGGCCTTGCTATGCAGCAGGACTAGTTACTAGTTTCCAACTGTGAGTGAGAGTTACTGGAAGAAGAGGAAAACAACTAGCAGGCCTAACAGTTACCTCCTTTGAGGAAAATAATGTTTTCTCACCCTTTAATAAAATATATGCTTTGCTTAGTCCCAATTTGTGTTTGCAGCTAAGAAAAATGAGTTTTTAACACCAGCAAATTTAGTATAATTTTCCCAGGTTTGTGCCTGGGGACTCAGCGTGCTGCTGTGGTCGTGAGCACTTTACACCTGAATCCTCCCTGGCCTTGCTGCTGCCCACTAGTTCCTGGCAGAAGGTCACCCCTATTTATTCCTCTCCATGGTCAGTTGTGTCAGCATGTTAATGAAGATGGGGAAGGAATAGCTGGTAGGAAGGGAACATAGCTACTGTTTGGACACTGTATGTAGGTTTGATACAACTAAAATATTGACTGTTACACTGAGCTGTGGAAAAACAATCATCTGTTCTGTGCCATATCCATTAGTGTAAAAAGGAATCTGGAGTAYCTGTGAAGAGGAAACTGAATTCAGTTGGCCCTGTTACATAGCTTCTCCTGAAATGCCCACAGTTCTCACTGCTTTGCACTAATATTTATGATACTATAAGGCAGAAGCAGTGGTGTATCTGGGTCTTTGCAGATGAGTTTTAGTTTTCAATGATGTTTATTCATGTATTTTCCAGCAAGTGAAACATGGGTGCTACGTTTTTGTTAGACACAGAGGCCATCTTGTGGCAGACTGCTGGTAGTTACATTAGAATTCTTTTTAATTTAGATGGCAAAATGAAGTCCAGTTTGCTGCAATACTTCCAGTATTATATGTATTACCATCATACCTTGAAGCATAATCATACTATATGTACATTCTGACCGTATCTGCTGGGCCTGTAGCAGAATATTCATTCCTAAAGAGAAGGTACAGATGACAAAAGAGTTGATGACAGTATGTGTTAGTGCAGTGAGAAAATTATAATAATGTGTTCTGCTGTAAATACACTGGTTCCTCTCATAATAAGAAGCCAAATTATATATATATATATATTTTTAAGAAAAAATTAAAAAATGAAGGTGGTTATGTCACAATAAAGGGGTGAAGTTCCTCATGTACTCTGTCATACAGTTAAAAATGATAATTCTACAGGATGAGACATTACTGAGTAGATTAATTAAACATTATATGAATAATATTCCTTTTAATCTTTTCTACTGCAGTGTAATTTTCTCATATATAGTAGTGTTTTTAAAATGTTGCAGCTATCTGATCCCTGAAAATAAAACCTGCAGATTAAAAATAAAGATCACAATTAAGATTTGTCAGCAAGATATTCAGAGATTCTAAATAGTCTAAATATTATTAAAGTTTAGATCATAAAAAGCTAAAATATGATTAAAATGGTGGTGAGGGTTGAAAGAGGAAGAGAATTGCTGCTTTGAATCCAGGAGAATAATTATAACTAAAATAATAAGGATGCACAGGTGGCCTGAACTTGAAGAAAGAGCTGCATCTACATGCACATTGCTTGAGCATTAGGAAAATGTGTCACAGATGTGACCAGCTGTGTAATCGCAAATTGATATTTGCACGTGTAAATACCAAACAGTCAACTTTCTCCACAAACTGTGATTCACTGGGACTTGCCAGCCACTTTCAATCCTTAAGAGTTTAGCTTTTAGAGAAATTTGTGGTGTGTTGTATCAGGTGGATTGCAATATAGTGGTGACTAAGCAAAGGCTGTCAATTAGAATATTATTTCAGTAAAAACATAGTTATAAAAGTCCAACCCTGTTATTGTTCTGAATTTTAAAAATTAGATTAATCTTACTTAGTWTTTTGAAGGCAAATGAGACAGTAGATTAAAATACATGCTAATGAGTGATACAAATATACCTGTCTTATTCTCTATCCCTTCAATTCAAGAACTCAATATAATCAATAAAATTACAAAGCAAGAATTTTTAAAATTTACAAGAAAAAATACTCCATTTTCCAAATTTGATTTTAATCTGGAAAAAAACATTACCATGATAGATAATAGTGAAGCAACAAATTTGGTAATTTCTGGAAATGAATTAAATATTCATTGTGGTAACACTAAAATCTGCCATGACATTCACAAGGATAAAAACATTCACTGAGAGTATAGAAGGCAGGATTAATTATCAGCAACCTGAAAGTGAGATAAATTTTTCTCTGTCTGCATTATAATGGTCCATTACATTCTTCTCTGAAGAATTTGGTAGTGATTTTTATTGGAGATACAATAATCAATATATCATGGAGTGATTCCTATGATTTTGATGAAGTATAGTGAATAATTCTTAGTTTCCAAAATACATACAAATATAGCAGCTCTCTGCCAAGTGAGTATGATGTATGCAAATAATTAGAGTCCTTAGAAGACTATTCAAACCAGCCTGTGATTCTTCATAACTACATTTTCAAGATCTTWCTTTGCCACAGAAGAAATGTTCACTTTTAGCAAGCAAGGGCATTATTGTTACATTTTGCTGAAGTAAAAAGGTTGCAAAGTAACAAATAAAAGAGCAGACAGATCACTGACTGGTATCACTGTCACTTGTTAATCTACTGAAAGCTTTTAAAAATATGAGAATGATTATGAAAAGAAACAGTTCATCAGAAGTTATCATGGAAATATTCACACATCTCTACAAGAAACAAAGAGGAACTGGGCTATTAGTTGTCAGTGATCCTGTCCAGTGRGTGCTTTATTTTCCCACTTAAAACGAAGTGCTTCTGAAAGATCACTTCTGCCACTCTTCCGCAAATAGCGAGACAGGAGCTGCTGTTTGTTAGCTGATCTCGGAAGGGTCTTCTTCCAGCAGCAAAGAAGCTCATAGATCTGGTGTGTTAAATTATTAGGGCACTTCAGCCTGACAAACTGAAGTACGCTCCGCCGAACAGGTAAGCATAAAGCAAGCAGTGGAGTACTATCTTGTGCAAGCTCTTCTGCAAGCCAGTACAGCAAGTTGTCCCATAGGGCCTCTGCTGGGCAAAAATTTGTAAAATAAAATCATTATTTTTCTGCTATGTAAATCTTCCATTTGAAAAGCTTTCTAAATTTGGAGACTGAGTGGGTGAACTCTGAAACTAAATGTGGTTTGTTTTTGACTATAGTGGAAGTAGATAAGAAACATCATCACTTCTTATTTTTAATGTAATTTTTGGTAACTGCACTGAGACATGAAGTAGCTTTAGTCAATAGCAGCTTCAGCAATGAGCTGTAATTTTTGGAACTGCATGAAGAAAGCTAGCAATAAAATAAAAGGCTCATGCATTTCCTATAATAGATACATCAATAGCTTTCCAGTACAAACTGAATCTTATTATGCAGAATATAATATGCTGTTCAAGCACCCCACCACAATGTTATCTTACAAGAGCTTTTGTTCCCTGCTAACTAGATCACTTTCTGGCTTTGAGTATCTTTTAATATATTAACTACTTTTTCTGAATATGGCATTTTAAAATGTCAGTTACAACTAAAATAACTCCTGGCATTAAAAAAAAAAAAAACTAAATAGCTGTCTAATAAAACTGTTATTTATATTAATGTTAATACATTATATAAGTGTTCTTACCCGATGAATCAGACGAAATTCTTTTTGTGCTTTGGAGACGTTTGATCAACTTTTCATGCTACCAAAGAAAATGTGTTGAGGGAAGAGAAATGACAAAATGAGGCAGGGATGAGGAGCAGAAGGAGGTGGATCGCAGTAAATCAACATTTAAGACTGATTCTACCTACATAGAGGACTTGTGTCATTATTGGAAACTGGGCCACATCCTCAGCTGGTATAAATCAGTATACAGCTATCAAAATAATGAAACTAAGTCTGTTTGAACCAACTGAATGTTTATTGCATCTTATTACAAAGATTATGATTTATGAAATTTTATGAATATTTGTACAGTAGCATTATGTCATGACTGCTGTATAGAAATCAGGGGTATAGAAAATCTATATGGAACTTTTGTACACAAAATAGATTCTAATTTCAAATACTGCATTGAATTTGCCTGCCTGACCCTGTGTACTTACTGCAATTGTGTGCATACAGTGTTGTTTCAAGGATGATAACAACAGCTAATGCATACCTACAAACTGTTAGGTCTATAAATCATACTGCGTTTGTAGCTGCAATTACTYATTTTACATGTTTCAACTTCTAATTTTAGATCACTAAAAATCATAATTCAAAAGAAAATTTCATTAGAAAATGCAGAGCTTTTCCTCTCTCTTCCTCTGGAAAGAAGGAAGAAAAATCTTTGCTCTTTTTCTCTATGACTGAGAAAGAGGAATTAAGTCTTGTGGGCCCTACCCTTGTTTCCAGCTTCATGCAGAACAAGAAAGTACTTAGTTAAGCACTGGGCASAAGAAAAGATTAATTTGTATCAAGTGAAGTTCAGCTCTTTTTTGGTTCAGAACTCTAATTGTCTTCTTTCAGTGCCCATGTTAGATGTACTTGGGTCTCACAGTTTCAGTCGTGCTACCTGGCTGTTTAGGCACAAGTTCCCCTATGAGACATGCTCCATATTTATTCATTGAGCTTTCTTTCTCTATTTCCGAATTAATAGCATGAAACAACTTTTCCTTTTGGGTATACTGAGCCAGAGACCAGTCTGAGCTTATGTTAAATACTTTTATAAGTTTAAAAGTTGGAGTGTTTAACATGCCTAGAGTTACACATCCAAAAGGTCAATACAATCCTAACCGAGTTCACTACTCACCTTTTCCTTAGGTCTGTACTCAGTCATCTTACCTGGTAGGGGATTTTGGTGTAGCACTGACCACATTATGCACTGCTTGGCAGTGTGAAACCATTCTGTGTTATACAAATCTCGGGATCTGATTCTGCGTTGTCTTGCACGCTTCTACAGCAATTCTGTCACTGGACTTGCACGAGTTTGAGGATAGCGTAATGTGAAAATAATCTCAAAATAAAGGGAATAAAAGGCTCTTCCAAAAGGGGGCATTGCTTTTCTTCCAAGATTCTAGTGCACTTTCTTTTGCTTTGTTTAATTATGCATTTATATTTAAACTTATTTTCATTCATTAATGAGAATTTAGCACCTCAAAGCTCTGTGTGAGATTTTCAAAGTTACTGTAGATGAATTCAATTACCCATGGATTGACTTTAATCTGGCCTACTTTATGCTACTTAGTGTTAAAATAGTTCTAAAAATGATAAGAATTGAAAATGAGTATTGTCTAGAAATAATGTAATAATATATAATGTATTAGATCTAAAACATGAAATCTGCCTTGAAAGATTAAATATCTGTGGTGAAGAGCGAAATTCACCTACAGTTCGGCTGCACTGGTGTGTGGCTTCACTTTTCTGGTTGATGGTGTAAGTAAAATACTGGAACGGTCAAAGTAGTTTTCTAGTCCAGAAGGCCCTTCAATTAGGTAAGTAACTGCCTTTCTGAAGCAGAGGATCACATGCTATTTTGCTGTTAGACAGTCATTAGGCATAAAACTTCAGCAGATTAGTAATTTGATAATGCTTGTATGTATYACAATAATATCTTTTTGCAGAGTACTCTGATTTCCATCAGTAATACTGAAGTGCTTTCTTAAATAAACCTCTCAAGCATGAGCAGATTCTACCAGAATATCAAACAGGACAGACAGAAAAAGGAGAAATAAGCTTTTTAAACTCTCTAGCCCAGTTTTACATTCATACAGCTATTTTGAAATTGATAGAAGTATTCCTGATATGCACATACATGCTTGACTTCAGAACCTGATCCACTGGATTTTCCCTGTGTTCAAAATAACAAGTTTGACCAATCAGTGTTTTTAAATGCTGAGGAAATTACAGCTTCGTAAACAGGAATTGTTAGTGAAKATCAGCTTACCTCTATGCAACTGCAGCCTGTTTAAACTAAAAAGTGATGTGAAAGGTTGCATACAAAGTAAGCAACCACTGTTCAGACCACTGTCAGAAACATTTTTGTAAGACAGTGGATAAACTGGGCACATATGTATAAATATGGTTCATAACCTATAGAGTTACTGTCTTAACTTCGCAATTCAAGAGAAATTTAGGTGCGAATTTTACAGAAAAGAGTAAATATGTAGTCAGAATGGTTTATGAGTCAGCTATCTTAAAAAATTCCATTGTCTTTGTCACAACCAAAACTGGACACTGTAGATGGTACTAGTTTTCTTACCTATGAAAACAAAAACATCCCTCCCGAAAAACACTTCCATTTTGTTGAGAAAATTTCTATTGCCACTGGCAGCACTGAGAAGTTTTTTTGATCTTGTGTATTAAAACACATCCATTAACATATTTAAACTGAATTTAAAATATTTATGAAAACAGAAACATAGTAGAAATGTAAACAGTCTTTGTTGATTCTGCATTTGCTGCTATTAAGGGATTTTATTCCCAAACCTCCAAAGGCAATTACATACTGGGAGCAAGTGAGAAGTCACTCAGTAATGCYACAACTTAAAGGTTCAGTTAATTCATGTTAAGGGAGAAGAGCCTTGCTGTGACAACTGGCATCCTATAAGCATCAAGGTAATAGTATCAAAGTAAGAGCAGTACTACAAACAACGCACCATTTTTAATAGGACAGATATGAACAGTGAGCATTATGTTTTAATGTGCTTGCGAGATCTGTGGCAGCTTACTTGTTGTACTGTAATAGTATGCATATGATAGGAACTAGCAAAATGGAAGCATTGTGGCTGGATTGCGTTTGTCATCATCACGGCTATGTCTGTTATGAATGCCCTAGTAGTATCTAAAATAAGCAGGAGTTACACACAGAAATAAAGCAATACAAATGTCTTACTGTTAGAAAAATGTTAGTCTGTGCACGCAAATGTGGTGAGATAATTCTGTGTGCATCAGCAGTATAAAATAGCATCAGCGTATGACTAATGACAGACAGCATCGGTCTCAGCTTACATTATGTGAMTATTAACAGTGGACTTTTGCTTCACTGAAGTGGCAAATAGTAGTTGCATTTGACAAATGGTTGGTGTAGTTGTTTGCATAATTAGTACATTAAATTTCTCCATACATTTTCTCATCCAGTTTTTAACTATTTCCATTGATTTCTTCTATTCATTAGGAAGCCCAGCAAAATATGAAGATCTATATATCTAATTAAAATAAGTTGATCAGACCATGGATAGTAAACATAGGACACAGTGCTTATGCCAGTTTTACTGTCAGTGACTTTTTCACTGTTAATAGTTTTAGAACAAATAATAGGATATGATAGGTAATTAGAATTTCCTTGTCATTGCCCTAACATTCAATTGCATCTGGATCGTTACTTTTAATACATGGTTCTGTCTCTGTTCCAGTCAATTCCTTTTCCAACTCAAGTACAGTTTTAGCTTCCACAATAACTTGTGGAAGTGAGTTTATCTTTTGATTAATTTTTGTATGTAAAAAGTACATTCTTCTATATTATTGTTTACAGTTGCCACCTGTTAAAATCATAATATTGTATATTCTTGTATCATGTGAAAGGGGATAAAAATCATTCCTTATTCACTCTCTCCATATCAGTCATAAGTGTATACAATGTTTATGCTTCTAGCAAAACTGTGTGAAGAGTCATCATCAATTTATTGTCTCTACGTGGACTCATTCCTTGCTTCTGAGCACCTTCCTTCTTTTTTCTTCTACCAAATCCTCTTGAGTTCTGTGATGAGAACTGCAGAGTGCAGCTGACGTGGATGCTTCATAGACATATGGCATAATCATGCTTTCTTTTTTGTTCTCTAATAATTTTTGAACGTTTTGTTGACCTTTTTGATTACTGCTGAATGCTCACTGGAAGTTTTCAAAGAACATAATGACCAAAGATTTCTCTTTTGAGTGGTAATAGATAAATCAGAGTCTAACAGTGTATAGTTAGGTATGGCTCTACATCCCAACAAAACACATATGACGTCTAAATTAACTGTTTTATTTTCTAGTCACTCAGTACCATTATATTCTTACGTGATTCTTGGCAGACAACTTTAGTCCTCTGAATAATTTTGTAGTATCAGCAAAATTTTCACTCAATTATTCAGAAGGCTCAGATGAATATGTTACCATGGATCTGTGTGGGACTTCACTAAWAACCTAGTCTTCCATTGAGGAAAAACAGCCACTTTTTCCTAATCTTTTTTCTCCTGTCTTTCAATCTGCAAATAAGCCAAAAAAGAATATTTCTACTTATATTATTTCCTCTTACTAAAATTTCTGTTAATTTGATCAATATGGAATTCAAGGTTTGCTTGGCTGGAGGAAGAAATTAAGAGCAAAACAGTTAACAATATTATAACTTTGTGTTAATGAATGTTAGATACCACTAGATGGTTGGATACCACTGTGTGTGAAATTCTCATTTGCCTGGCATATGTATATATCAGTAGTAAGGTATGTTGCATATAATTTATTGATTATTCATTAAAGTCTAATCATCAGCTTCATTTTTTTATAAATCTTCAAAAAGACAATAACTGAACTAGCTGAATTATTTAAAGAATATTTATCTGTTTAAAAAACTGACTCAAGGCATGATCTATTTTAAATTATTATACCGGATAGATGGAAGATAGATCAAAAAGTAGAGTTTTTTGCCGACTGTTGTTAAGTATACCATTTTGTGTCCTAAAATGTTTTGCAGCGTAAGGAAAGATATTATTTTGATGCTATTCTTTATTCTGTAGTGAGGTATTTCATTCTGTGTAAAACAGAAAATACAAATCACATAATGAATAACCTGTGAATGTTTTCAAGCATTTTGACCCTGTTTTTGGTTTCATATTTGCTTTTAATGGAGATTCTGACTCCTTTGAAATACATCTGTTATTATATCTTATTACATTAACAATCACACAATACAATACATAATTATATGTATAATGTATTATGTATTGTATTATTATGTATTATATATGTATAATGTATTATATGTATATATAWWATATATATACAGTATAATAAATATAATACAATATAATACAAACAATATTGTTACCCGCAACCAAAGAAAAAGCATTTTCAAGGTACTTTAACATTGATTGACTGAGGTGATGTAATACCTCTGTTTGCTATATTATTCTGTTCAAGGAGTATATTTTCGTAGTAAAAAGGCTGATCTTTTTGAAGGGAATATTGTATTTTGAACACTAGGAAAAGTATATACTCAAGCTCTATGCAAGAACTATAATCCTTGTATTTCATCCATGGGTACAAATAATGAAGCAGGATAATTTTGGTCATTTTCACTCTAACTCACAGAATAAATATATATTTTCCCATTCTGGAGTTTTTAAAGCCAAAGTATTACACAACAAATAATGTTAGAAGATGGGTGTCATACTAGCACTTTTGGTTAGCTGAAAGCCCTGTGTCAGGATTCTCCCATCCCTTTTGTCCATCTGCAGATCTACAGTACTCCTACTTTATGTAATTCCAGATAGAGCATTAAGTGAACACAGATGCCAAAGGCTGAGGAGACAAGACAGGCTTTTCTTTACTTCACTGCATGTGCTAGTTAACTCTGCTGCTCAGAAGGAGGAACGATCCCTTTCCAGATAGCAAAGTGGCTGCTGCTCAGAGTCCCCAGAACTCCAGGCAGGGGTGAAACATCTGGGTCCTGGGCTGGATCTCTTCCCCRCAGGTCTCCTCAACATCTCTGGGGCACCCAAGAATAAAGGGAAGAGAGGGAAAAGAGACGTACTGGCAGTGTCCCTACAGATGCAAAAGGAGTTGGGTGACAGAGCTATTGACATTCCTCCCTTCTTCCTGCTTGGTTTTCTGCTTCCCAGGGTTTGTCATGGAAACCACAACCCCTCGTGATGGTTGCTGCTCTAAGTGTCTCCAAGCAGACTGCCTTTGTTTGTCAGACTTGGGTCCTCTGTGCTTAACTGGTTCAGCGGCAAGCGGAGCCACTACTCACAAATAGATTTAGAGAAAATACCCCCAAAGGTTATCACTGCTCCTGTGGTTTGATTTCTTTTCTATTCATAGTTAAAACTTACCATCAGTGATCATGTTACACTGTTCTTCTGCTTCTATTCTGTAAATAGGCTGCCTGGTTATGACTGTGTACCCCCATATATTATATATTCTTATGTACAGTCTGACCAGACTTCAAGTTCTCAGCCACACTGGGAAAGAGCAAAGCTGGCCTTAAATTTAGTAGGAGAAAAGGAAGTAGTCAGAAATTTAAAAGTCCCAAAAGAATATTTAAGGACTAATATGTTTAGCAGTAGACTACAAATGTTAAAACAAATCTAAAACACTTGATAATTAGTTATGTGGTTTAATACAATTGCAGTTCAGTGCTGTAAATATTATTCTTACTACACAGTGAGTTGAAAAAAAGTGGAAAAATGGGATGGAAGAGAGGCAGGTGGAAGGAAGGAAACTAGCTGATGGCCAGGCTGGGTGCCATAGATATATATATATTTTTAATCATCCCACTGGATGTTAGTGTTAGAGTTGGTGTTTCCCTCTTTGTGAATGCCGCCCATGGAACACTAGCCCTGTAGAAAAGCAAAGGTGGTGAAAACATGTGATTCCCCAAATAAAACTTAGGGTTTTTTTGAAATTTGTCACTAAAGATCTCCTGTAAAATCTGCTGCACATAATTATTTTAATTTTTACTTGGGAARATGGAGATGGGAGAGAAATCAAGAGGTCTGTTTATGAAAAACAAGATAGGTTTGCAGGTGATATTTTAAATAAAAGTCAATTTAAAAAAGAAAGGAATGTTACTGCATGTCACGAGATTTAGACCAAGTGTTGCTGCACATATGTTGAGACTAAAATTTATGCAGATTTGATATCAGTAGTCTAGTGGCAGCATTTTGTGTCATAGAACATTAATATATAGGCCCTTGGAAAAATTATAATGAAATTTCATTCAAGGAATATTAAAGGTTAATTTATGTAGGAATAGCTTTCACCAGAGATGGAGTCAATTGCCCACATGGCTGAATTGCAGAGGCTTCTCAGCCATAAGAGGAAATGAAAAGTCATTGTTTAAATGGTGATACAGCTGTCAATATAGGAGACAGATAGGTTACACAGACCATTTAATGCTCCTACAGTTTGCAGTTCTGTACTCCCAACACAAGGATGCAAGAAGCATCTACTGAAACTTAAGTACTGATTTCTTGAGGCCATCCCATTTTAGGGGAGCAAATGGGTGAAGCCCTTCTGCTTGCTAAGTGCATCTGTTTTGTCCACGCTGATGCTTGGATGTGGGTCCCCTCCACCCACCAAGAGAAATTTTAAGGGTGTTTGTACATTGCTGATAGATCAATACTGCTCCATCACACACCCCGTGTGTATCTGGCATACAAAAAAACATACCAAGGTCCTTTTGCTTAATGGGTACATGGTAAAGGAAAAAGTGTAAGATTTCTAACATTATCCAGAGAGAAACCTACCTTTGGTAATGTTAGTGCTAATTTGCACAGTGGAGACTGGCGTTGATAGTCATCATATGTCAGGGGCTGTTCCCACTCCTTGGCTATCCTCTCTCTGGTAATTTTATAAAACACTGCTGTTCCTTTGTAATGAGGTGAGCTGTAATTACCAAATTCATCCACTTCTTTGATTTGGAGCTCCAGCCTGGGCTTTCTTTGTGAATGAAAAATAAGCCTGTAGGCTTTTCCAAAATCTTTTCCATTCTCTGCAGTTCATACAAAAAGAAACATTTCTTACCCTGTGTTTGTGTATGTGGCCTCTAAAATAATTAGTTAAGGTGAGTCAAATAGAACTAATCACATAATAGACTGTTGTTCTTTGTGGTTGTTAGTACTTTATATTTAATATTTAGGGCTCATGCGTTCTTGCCAGGCTACTTCAGTAGCTAAAATGCCATCATAGTTAGCTGTCTTAACCCCTAAGTTAGGGGTTAAGCATAGGGAATAAGTAGTGAAGGCTGTGCTGCAGTTTGAAAAGTAACTAACATGGAAGATGATAAAATTAATAAAATATATACCACAGGTGGAAACAGAAATAAATCTGTGTTGAAAATGAAATTAGAAGTACATGCTTTCTGGTTATTCAGGACAAATACCTGTCTCTAAAAAGAAGCGTATGCTTTTTGTTACGTGTTAGTGAAATAGCACTCACTCGCATAAAGAAATTTCTCATCATTGATAACGGGGACAGAGAGATATGTGTATTTTCAGGATTTGTAATTCTAAGTGATACAGCTGTAACACTATACCCTTTGCCTGGATAAGCACCATTCCTTGAAAGCCGGGGACTTCTTTTTGCAGACTAATGCTTTCTTTAGTCTAGGTGGAGTTCCCAATGGAAGAGTTTATATAAGATGTACAAAATCTTCAGGGGGCCAAATATGTATTGGTAGGTGATTTCCAGAGCTGACATAATTTTGGGTGGACATTTTCTTGAGACTTATTACCTCTTCTCCAGCTAAGCAAAAACTGAATGGTGACAGTTAGTGAATGGAATTTTCATGACTGCTAAAAGAAAGTATAACAATTCTAAAGGAAAGTRTAACAATTCTCTTTTATCACATCAATTTATAGTACAACTCACAAAAGCACTATTTTGCCCTGGATTTCAGTGTTAAACCTTACTTGCTCTAACTGAATTTACACAGATAAAATAGCAGAAAGTTTCTTTTCCTTTGAAATCTATTTAATCCCTGTCAAATGCTCTTTAAATTAAAAAGGTATTGATGGAATCCTGACCTTTTGAAATGAAAGATRAACACTAATTGGTTTCAAGGGATCAGGTTTCACAGTATCACAGCATTGCTCAGGGTGGAAGGGACCTCTGAAGAACGTCTAGTCCAACCCTTGTGCTCAAAGCTTGGTCAGCTAGAGCAGTTTGTTCAGGATTTTTTTAATCTAATACATTTTATTTTGCAGTTAAAGTAGAGCAGTTTCCTGTGTGGTTCCAAGTACCTGTCATTTACAGGAAATAAAACACTGAAATAACTGAATGTTCTGTAAGTAATCATAATCTATTGATGTTCACATAAATTATTTCTGAGCAGCTCGGGTAATTGATAATGTTCATTTAGAAGCATGAAATAATTACCTTACCTGAAGCAAATATATTGCCACTAAATCTAAAATGAATCTGCTGTCCTTCTCTTAATGGAAACTGCTTTGTTGGTTCTGGGGGACCAAAGTAGCCCTCCTCATGGAGATTTTGAAGTTCCCAGGTCAATTCTTTTGATACAGATAGCACAACTACTATTTTATATGGGTTTTCTCTTTTCCGATGCAGTACCACATTAGCCATTGTGCTACAGATGGCTTCTTCCAAAGCCTGACCAAAGAGGAGAAGATACATGTTTTCCAAGTGGAAGGAAAGGCGAATGACAACAAAGCTGTATTAAAAAAGACAAGAAAATAAATATCTATATGTTAAATCATTTTATCAACTGTTAACAATTTATCATGCAAAATAATAGAGGGTTCAGCCTTGAACAAACATTTTGCTACCTCCATTTCATTTTTGTTCCATCACCTTGTTTCCATCACATGAAAGGTGGTAATTTGCCTGCTTCTGTAGTGTAGAATATGTTGACTCTTTCTATATGAATTCAAATATATATGAATTTTAAATGAAAGTAAGAGAATATTTATTAAAGGAAATCTCAAAACAAAATTACAGTCATGTAATTGGAAAGCTAAATCACACTGTCAAATTAAGATTAATATCTGTATTTCTAGCCTCAGTTGTTGGGTACAATTCATTTTCTATGATCTAGAGATGAAATATTATTTACCCAGATTATATTTTGTGTAATTATGAGTAACAAATCTARATGATTTGATATTTCAAGTTGGAAGAAAGAGATGCTAGTAAGTTAATAATGCTCAGTGAATGATTTCTTAACTCTACTAATTCCCATTGATCAGTACACTTGAAATTAAATATTTTAGCAATGTAATTTTATTAAATTATTCATACATTACCTTTCTAAATGCTCATTTAGTTCAAATGATACAAGTCCATTCTGTGCATTCTGGATAATAACATCATCAAACACAATCCACTCCTCTTCTTTTTTTCTGTGACCTAATAATTTCAAAGTTTCACTGAGATTCTCTCCATTCTTTCTCATAGAAGCAGTCACAGCCCTGAAAAGCCAAGGATTTATACAGAAAATTAAAAGTGATCCTGCAGCAAGAGTACGACTTGTATTTGTAAATCTGCTTTCCCTTCTGTTTTCCACTGATAACCATGTGTTTTCTCCACCTTGCTGAAAAATCTACATCTGGAATTACGCTTGAGTATGTAAGTGATAAAATTGTTTGCAGGTATTTTTGAATTCTTTCATAAGAAAAAAAAAAGTTCCTATCCAGATGAATGTATTTAAATCTATTGTTTAATATTTTGAAGACTAATTGTTATGGTTTGTTTCTAAGACTTTCATCAAGCTTCATAGATTTTGTAGAAGAAGATATCTGAAATGGGGAAAAAACTTTTCTTCCTGAAGCATATATTACAACCAAAGGAGACTAGAAAATAAGACATGGCTGCTATCCATTACCTCTTTCAACAGAGGAAATAAAAACAGCTTCTCTTGAAATCAGATGATTACTTTGATACCATATTCAGAATCAAGAAACCATGACATGACATGCTCTGGCTAGCTTACCCTAATGAATGAAACTTGAAGGTTTTTTTTCTTTCAGAAGCATACGGATGTGCTCCTATATACACTTCCCCCCTCTTCTTGTTTAAACTATAGATTTGAATAACACATTCTTCTGAAATCTGTGGCTTATGTATACTCCAGAAAACACTCAAGACAGGAATGCCTAAGCATTTTTCAAGCACACTCTCTCAGTATTTGCAAATACAGGAAAATGTTGGCATCTTTTCTCTATGGGATTTGTATCAAAACAAGCAATCAAGCCACAGTCTTTTCATGGATGTGCTTTGACTGAGAACCTGAAATGCATTTTAGACTGGTATTAGGTGCTGATGGGTGCCATGAGAGTACTGCCACACAGTGAAATGCTTCTAGTACAGCAAATGAGATTTGAATCTCCTATATACAGACATGGCAACCTTTCCAAATCTGAAGTTTGTGATAAAGATGGATATCTAGTTTAAGAGAACAGAGTGAGTGTGAGCTCTTTAAAACATGATCTAAAAAATTTTTCAGAAATGGAGAGCATGAACATCATCTCCCTGCTCCATCTGTACCTTACTTACATTGGAGATAATTATAATCTTGGCATGTAGATGAATTTTGAAAAAGWTAATGTTTGTTCTAATAGGAATAAGCTAACTCTTTAATGATTTTAAGTTAAAGTACTTAAAAGCTGACTCTTGTCCCAAACTGGTCCCTACCAGAAATAAATCCCATGCCTTTCTAAACCTGCAGTTCCCTTGGTAGCAGAATTGGAAGGACAGCAATGAAGTGGTAGCTTTAGACTGATTTTTTTTCCTGCACGAGATGGGAACAATATAGTCTATTTTGCTGACTGTCAAAATAGATGAGGTTAGCCTTTTTTCCACTGAAAAATTTTACCCATGTCCTGGGTGTGTTTGATCAGTTTTATTAAACTGGCAGATAACAACTGAATTTTAGAGTTTTTTAGGTGTCTCCATTTTTTGAGTGCTTAGCTTAAGATATGCCGAAAGGTCTAATTTTTAGAAATTCTGTAGCATGTGCTTTGAAAACACCTGGCCCTTTATCAAATGCCTCAGGTTGTGTACCACAAAACTGATATACCCTAAATCATTGTGTTTCAGAAATTTTCACTCTCGTAGCCAAGGGAATGTGGAGAAGTAGAGATCAGAAAATTCAAAGACCAAGGTGGTCAGACCACCCACTGGAAAAATACTGGCCAAGGAAGCTGTGAGGTATAGCTATTATCTGTGTTCTGTGTTTGTATAATATATTACAGATTATAACTTTAAAAACTGCRAAGAAGTACTGTGTAAGAAACTGTAGGAGCTTGTTCGTTGTGTTAGGAAATTACCTTTCATCAGTGAAAGATCGTACCTATGCATAACTGCAGTTCTGCATTAACAATCTTAATTTTGCCATGGTAGCTTGTATTGTTTTGGATTACTCATGGAATAAAATACTATTCCGTTTAAATAAGGATGGCAAAGATCAGTTTTAAGTGTGTGAAAACAGCTGGACATTCCTTTCCTATAAAAAAAAAAAGGAACATATTTTTTATCCTGAATCCTGTTAGAAATATAGTGGTCAGCATCTTCAGTGATTATAAATCAACATGCTATATAGACTTTCCTGGTGAAGCTAGCATGAGAATTGTGGGGATCTGCTCCAGTGTTTCTAAGGCTTCTAACTATAGCTGATCACATTAATGAGACAGTACATTTTTAATACAAAATTGCTTAATCAGCAACTGTTAAAATTAATTCATTTTGATGTTTTGATCATGAGGAATTTGTAGACTGTTCTTACCGAGGATGATATGTCGTAGTAACCCTCTTAACTGTAGCACTAATGGCTCTTACATGTTCTGTCTCATCTCCTTGTCTTTTTTTTTCTGGGTTTGGAGGACAGGGCAGAGTAACAGTGACTGACTTGTTAAATGGTTGGGCTGAAGGATGCTGGACATAAACCAGTGCACTAGTGGACACCACTGAATGGTATATATCATATTTTGCTTTCAGTGTGGAAACCAGTGCTGGTTCAATCGGCTGAACCTAAGTATAGAACACAATTATACAATTAGTCTACAAATGAATAAAGCTTCTTTTAAATGCCTTTTTTTTACAAATTGATTTAACTTTTGAAATTGGATTAGACTATCACAGAAACTTTAGGTTTCTCTCTTTAACCCAGGAACATCCCTAGCAACATACCAGCACAAAGAAGTGCTTCAAAATATTTTGATTGTTTTGTTCCTGCTTCATCCTCCCTCAGTCTGATGATTTTTTAAAGATTTTTCCAATCTATATTTTTTGACCATTATTTTTAGCTCCTCTGAAATGCATATCAGTACCTCAGAATCAACATTTTTATGGGGGAAGGGAGAAAGACAGTATAACTGGAGCATATTTTGAGATTATTCACAGCCTAAGACTAATGGAGGACAGAATCCTTCATTGAGCTGTTGGCTAAGAATAAAGAAGGTCAGGTGAGAAAATTTGTTCCAGTAACTTAAATACTGGGCCAAGCTATTGACTTTAGAGCTGATGCTGATGTCATTGTTGAATACAGTTTTATTTTCTGAAGTACATCAAAGAAGGGTAGGCAGTTCTTCCCTGTAGCTGGAGGTATGTTGACTGCTGAGGATATTGTGGTTTTAACAAAGCTGACAGGAAACCATTTGTTGTGAATACAGGATGTGGAGTTGCACGGTCTTCATAGTCATCGAAGAGTGAAAAAGGTTGGCCTTTAAGGTGTTGACACATTGTTGTCATCTTTTCTTTAGAAATAATCAGATAACACAGAGTTATGGAACAAATATTGTGTATTCCAAGCTTACCTTTAGATGCATGACTGCTGGAGAACTGAATGTCTCAGGAGGGTAATAGAAAGAGATTCTAGCATCCATGCTCAGTTTGTGGGAGAGCCCAGCCTTCGGAATGGTAAATATTTCTTTCTTTAAGCATGACAACACGGAAAAAATACCCAGCTGATAAATTTTCACTTCTGCAAAGGTTTCCTGTGTAAAGAGAATGTGTTCTCTAGTACATTGGAGGGAAAGGAAGCTGTATTCAGTAGTGGATTAGCATTTTGAGAGTGGAACATTAATTATAGTGCAGGTTGTGAAATGAAAATACTCTAAAAGTTAAATATTATTGCCACTTGGATGCCCAGTTATCTGGTATTACTCTAGTCACCATGTAGTGTTACTAATATTCCAGTATACAATGAAGTGAGTTGATGATGGGTGATGAATCTGGCCCAATATGATTACTTCTGCAGTTAAAAACAAACAAACAAACCAAAATAAAACACCACAAAGTTACTGTGTTTCTCTGAGATGGAGTTCAGACTCGTACACACAGAATTATGTTACTTCTCTGTAATCTAAATGCAAAATAATTCACCTTAAGTTTTTCCTGTATTTACCAAAGAATGTAACATATTACACATATTTACAAAAATCACGAACTACTACTCAATCATCAGTGTTGTGGGGTCAAGTGTTTCCCTGATCACTGTTAATGAAAAACAGACCTTGTTAAATACTAGGTTTCAAATAGAGTTAATTCTTGAGGAAGTAGGAGGAGGAAGTTCATCTTAACCCCATATAATGTGTAAAATGGCCTACTAATGATCACTTTATTGTATAATTCCACACAGGCTTAACTGGTGAACTGTAATGATGTTTTCATAATGTTCAGTTAAGAGATGACTAACCTTATGGTTTCCTTGGTATCCCTCCAAAGAAATGGGAGTCAAGTAAGTTGCCTGGAAGTTCACATCAGTCACCTTCACCATAATGTCCCGATAATTTCCTCTGAAGCGTGAAGCAAATGGGATTGCAATGTTGATAGGGAAAGGGATTGTTTTTTCACAGTCAGAACATTCAATACTGATGACATTGCTGACCAGCTCCTCAGAATCATCCACCACCAAGGAACTAGTGTCATTGACTATCTTACACATCAGATTGTCTAGAGCAATTGCAGGAGCTTTAATATAACAAGCTATTTCATGTTCATCCTTATCACTCCCTTCCACTAGAAATCTGGAGAAAAAGAACATAAAATATTATTCTTTGCATTGTGGGGTGGTGGCAGTGGTTTGTCTTGTATTTTTAATTAAACACTTTGCTACATTGACACAATTTCTTTATAGCATAAGCAGGTCAGTGATAGTAACTTATATTTATGAATAAATGGGTAAGTCATGAAAACTCCTCTGTTGAGCTTCTTTCACAACAGTTGGCAAATTATTGAAAATTGCCTAATTGGGCACCTTTTCTACCGATTTCCAACAGTTTTGGAATTATTGTCTTTACTGGCTGTGCCTCAGCCTCTTTGTGGCATAAAAATTCTATGCAATCAAATAGAAAGTTACAGTTTACTTGGGACCAAATGGAAGACCTTGGGTGTGCATGCTTAAATTGTGAACTGCTATTTTGTGCTTGAGCAGCAGCTGCATACATGCATATAGAGTTTGTGAGCCCATGGACATTTATGTGTATGCTAATAGGCAATTTCTGTTTACATATGTTCCTATAGAGAAGATTATGTGCTTACGCTTTGTTCATCCAGTGTCTAGAGTTTTGCACATCTTCTGAATCATTCATAGAAGGATTCACAGTAGTTAGATCACATATTTGTGCCAAAGACGTGAAGGTAATTGGGTTATTCCTACAAATCTCATAATTTGTTCCCATTTTACTGTCTTCCATTTTCTCTGCCACTCTATGTTCTTTGTTTTCCACCCTTTTTGAAGGTTCTTTGACTACTGCCATTTTTTCCTGTTCAGAAAGATTCATGACAGTGCTATAAGTATCTTTTAACATCCCAGAAAGAATGCCTTCTCCATTGCCCCTAAGAACATCTTGAAAAAACAGTTCTGGAGACTTTTTAGTAAAAGAGCCACTTCCATGAGCTTTATCTTTTCCATTACAATCTTTTTTCTCTGTCATAGGTTTCGTCAGCAGTCTGTGTTTGTCGTCTTCCTTTTTCACTGGAGGTTCTCTACTAATATCCTGTTCTTGAGCAGATACATTTTCAGTTAATGATGCAGCTGTTTCTTTTTCCACAGCTTTAGTTTCACTTGGCTGGATTTGATTAACATTCTGCCTTCTCAGGGAAGGAGTTATTTGGGATGGCTGACTGAGACTAGAAGATACTTGCACAGACTCTGTTCCTTCTACTTCAGAAAAACACATATCCATTTCTCTAGAAGCATTTCGAGCTGTCTGGGTCTGAGATTTATCATCGTGTTTGCAGTGAGCAGCATAAAGTTTATTTTCTGTCTCTTGAAGGTATGAGACTGTATTTATCAAATAATCCTTCACTTTCAGCAGACAATCTGTAATTCCATTGCACTCTGAGGAAAAAAAGTATGTAACCAATTGAATTTTGCTATGAAACCTAACAAAAATGTGAAAACTTTTGTACACATGCAAAGAGAATTCCACCTAACTCCTTAGTGCCATGCAATACATCTGAGGCATAATGTATTTGTGGGCTTCCATTTAATATTTGTGCATTTATTTTTATTCAGTCTGAGGAAATTTCTGAGCAACCCTCTCCTGACAAGTACAACTTGGCTACTGTGGCAGCCCTAATCATTCTAAGGATTCTAAGCCCATTCTAATGATCAGACACTAGATAAATTCTCAATGACAATCAATCTAAAATAGGGAATTGGTAAATAATAGTCTAGTCAACTTGGGAACAGCTTGAAATCTAAACCTTAATTACCTATACTTCCTAAAACTTAATTCTGCAAGTTTCTAATATGTGATTCTCTGGCAAAGCTGTTATACATGGGCTTAATATTAAACATGCTTAGCAGCTTTGAATTTTTCCTATGGAGAACAAAAGGTAATGAAAAAACATCAGTCCATATACAAAACTGAAGTTCAGCAGTTTGCAGCATCCAGTTACAGTTTTGCTTATAACAAAACATTGGATGAAGAAGCATGCACAAAAAGCACAGATTCATTGCCATTCATATACTATTTTATCTTTAATATAAGTATTTGTTTTATGATCCCTTATTTGTCTTATCTTGAACCTTCTCTTAGAAATCTTTCCAGAAATATTCTCTCCAAGGATTTCATATGTATTACTTTCAGCTCTCTCCTCACTATATGCTGTCAGTCTCTTATAACTGGAACTGTGTCTTCATTAGTTAGATATATTACAAATCTCTGGGAGAATTTCTTGCTTATTTCTGGTTGCTGCATGAAATCCTGGCAGACTTTGCTTTGCAGGTTAAATCCTGTGAAAGTCAATACAAATAAAATCGTACAGAGGAAACACAATATGATGTGTTGTCCACTTATAACAGAAAGAGATAGAGAAGGAAAGGACAATAAACAGGGTTGATTCAAGTCTTAAGGGAAACCACTGACTTACATTCACTTTATTCAGTAAGGTCATATGAGGGAAATCAGTATCTCAATGATWTCAACTTGGAAAATAATTGTGTAAGAATGTCATTGGTATGATGTTACATGGTTTAGATAGACCTTTCACTTTCATCTCTATTTGCAGCTGCTTAATTTAACCTCCAAAGAGTACATTTCGGGATAAAGTTTTTTTATTGTTGAATTCGGTCAAGAAATTATTCCTTTGCAATCTTTTTTTAGTTCCCAAACCACTTGTTATTGTATTTTGACTGTATTTGAAAAGCAAACAAATTTTTAATATGTTTTTCCACTGGTTGGGCAAGGGAAAAAAAAAAGTTTTCAGGGCAGTTTTACAACATAGAAGAAGAACTTTTGAGTGGTTTAACAAGGCTGAGAAATAAAACAGAAAGACTGGAAATGGCATAGCCTGCACAGCTTGGCTTGCATAAGAAGTTGCAAGAGAATATTTTCCAGTCTCACTAATGCAAAGCTTCCTTGGTCTCATTAGAATTACACTGAATGCTCATCAGTGCAAAATGCCAGAATTACCCTGTTTCGTACCTGAACTTTGAGTTCTCTAATAATAAGAAAAAATTTCTTGCAACTCTTGAAAGATTCCTAAATTCAAATTTGTAGATAACATTCTAGAGTCATTCTGAATAATGGAATTTGCATACACTGTGAACTTTTCCAGTACTGAAGTGCTTAAAGCCAAACAAAGACTCTGCCTTTTAACTTTTGGCTACTTAAGTGTTGCATGAAGACACATTTTCCATTCTGTCACAATGTTAACCACGAAATAAATGTCCCTTTGTGCTTAGAAACAAAACAACACAGAAAAGCCCTTTTTTAACACTTTGCTTTCCATGCTTTTCTGATGTGTGATAACACAGTTTTGGGAATACAATGGCAGTCCATATGCAAGTGTCTTCAAACTGTTTTGCTAACTGGCTAGTTTATGAAAGAGAAAGAGACTGAGGAAAAGCAGCTTTTTGGAAAGAGAATGATAGTGAATTCTGAAAAACTGAAAAGAGATTGTACAGAGCATGAAGCCAACAGACCAAAGTGAGGTTTATCTTGGAGTCTGCAGGCAGGTCCTTTCTCACAAATATTGTGGATAACTTACAAACCAGTAGAACAAAGGCTTCTAAGTGTGGGCCCAACTAAAGATTTTTGTCTGGAATCTTTCTTGGTCTAGGCATCATGCTGTTAGACATGCAATGCAAATAATGCAAAAATGCTATTTTTATTTCCTAGTTTGATGAATGTTTGTTAAGATAATGTTTCTGAGGAAAGAAATTTGTTTCATTCTTTGCAAAATGAACCTGTATTTTTTTCAGGAATAAAATCTGGATATGGTCCTCACAGTAAATAACACAGTGAAACACTTTAAAATGTAAATGCAAGCAATTAAATTTCATGTGTTTACCTGTACACTAAGATGGCTGAATTCTACAGTAATTGTATTTTGGACATGTATATATATTTGGATGGTTGAGTAGGGTTGAAGTAGACAGGGTCTGTTGGCAGCTTGAAGTGAAGCTAGTGGCAGCTGGCTTCTTCCCACTTTTGCTGTTAGTTTTTAAACTGTCTGAACTACTTTAGTTTTTTAACTACCTAAACTATTTTAGATGCCTGTAGGCTACATTATGCATAACAAAACTTTGAAAGCAGTTTAATTCATTATGTGAGAAGAATACTCTCTCTCTCTCCATATATATATATATATATATATATATATATATATATAAAAGATAGACTCAAAAACACAGTGATACAACTGTTCAAATATATTCCAGTGCATTACCAAATACTGAAATACTACCAAAAGAAAGTAAGGTTCCATAGCATCATCAGAAGGCAGAACTTAGCATCCAATATTTCCACCATATTTTGTTTACAGTTAAGTCCCTCCGTACTTGCCTTGACTTGAAGTCACTTCCTTGTGTTTGTCTTGGAGAGCGCTCAGTAAGTGGCAAATGTCTTGAAGACTTTCTGCAATGTTTTCCAGTTGCTGGCTGAGAGATCTGCTCAGCTCTTTTGTTGCAGAGATCAGTCTAAGCRCATACTCCAGGATGCCTTCATTATCCAGATCATTTTTCAGAAGCACGTCTCTCACTAGCAAGTTCATATTCCAGATTTTTTCCAGGAGCTGGCCTGATTCGCCTGCAGCAGGACATTCAGCCACTTCCATCTTATTTTTAAAATATACTACTAGAATTTTTCTTCTGCTCAAAACACTTCCACAAGATGTTTTCCTTGGTTCAGGCTATACTGTTTATTATCTGTGGCTTAAACAGGGTGTACAAAAGTATTGTATTCTACACACACTGAAAAATCAAACTCTAGCTGAGAAACTCTGAGTTGATGTTGACTATTAAAAAGTTACTAGGTGACAAAAAGGAGTGGCTGTCCTGTAACTAAAGAAGAGGATTGCCAAGAGATGCCAATGTACACCATGCGTATTTAAGAACATAAATGGGGAGGTTATATAACTTAGTTATGTAACAGTGACTTAACTTTCAGGAGTTCCGAGCAATTCATTACTTCAGAATTGGCTGTAAATGACCAGTATCTATGAAATCAAGCCTAATCATGAATTCATAATTCTATACTAACTAACAAAGAGGAAGCATGTCAATTGCTGTTTTTCATTACGAGATAACATTAATGTTGTAGGGTCCCTTGACATGATTTTCTAACAACCTTATTTCCTTTGTTTTGAAACCTCAAACAGGCAGGACAGGCGCGAGCTGCCCCACACACCACATGCTGTATTTGAATTCATGTAGATTTCAGTGGTACAAGAATCTACATATCTGAAGATTTATTTTGTGACTAACAAAAATAATTTTTATTAGCAATAAATGTACCTGCAATGTTTTCTTAGGCACGTTTGTATAATAAGGAAATAAACGTAAAAAGCAGTAACTGACGAATTTCAAACAACTCTTAATGACTGAAATTTCATATAACACTTGGAATTTGAGAAGCAAACTTATGAGAAAAGCAAGAGTTCACTTAATTTACGCTGCAGCATCAAGAATTGACTGTATGTTGTTCATAGAAATGAACAACACCAGAATAGCAATGAAAAGCAGTGGAGGACCAGCACTGAAGTTCTCTTCCAGATACTGGTTAGCGTTTAGCTGTACTGGGAAAGGACAAGCCCAAAATCCTCATTAGCAGAGTTCGGTACTGGGCTAAATCTGAAGTATAACACATACCAAATATTTTTTATAGTTTAAGAAATGTGCTATACAAAAGTCTGTACAGCAGCTTTCCTACTAAACATTCCTTTTTATCACCCATTATAAATATAATTAATGCATCTCTAAATAGCAGTTAAAATGGGGCCACTGAAATCTCAGGTAAGCATTGTGAGGACTAACAAGGTAATGTCAGCAGAGTGGTTTGAAAATGTAAAGCATTATATAAATGTTAAAAATAACAATGAAAGATATAAAGTGTTTTTAATCAAATGTATGAGCTGACACCAGCTGTAATTGTTATATTCAAAGGAAGATTCTTTTTGACTCATCCTAGTTTGCTTGATCACACTGAAAATGTACTGCACAGCTAAAAAACTTGTGAATCTTTAACTTATTTACCATTTCTGATTATCCAGTATCATTATGTCTTTCCAAATTACTCCTAGTAAAAAAAGAACTCTGAAAGTAACATACGTTTTTGTGTACAGGAAGTGAAAAAACCCATCTTCCCACCCAAGATTCTGGGGATGTGTAAGGAAAATAAAAGAAAAGAGGCAATAAATGCATTATTATGTATTTATTATGGAGTCACACCAACTGAAAAGTTGGTCTATGTAATAGTATATGTATACCAACTTTTCAGTTGGTGTGAATTGAGAAGTTGGTGTGACTCCATAGTTTTTCACTAACTATAATATAGCTAGATTCATCAGCTCTGGACCTTGTCCAATTTAATTATTTGCTAAGACCACTCCTGTCCAGACTATCTAAATCAATTAGTGATTTGCAAATTTGAGTTATGAAAAAAGACATTAGTTTGGATAAAGGTAAGAGAATATCTGATTTTTAAAAAGTGACCTTTATGTGTAAAATAGGTATAATACATGGACCTGTTATCAGAAAGGCTATTCATTGAATGCAGCAGAGCTTACTAGAAGTTACTAACACAATACACTTCTATAAGCACAGTTTTAAAATATATGACAGGTATTGATTCTTACTGATGTTCTTTGCCATAAGCAAACCTTTTTGATGACCCAAAGAATCATATATCTAACTCAGTGCATCAGTATATGCTATCTGTGTAAATTGTCTATACATATTGGAAAAAAAGAGATTTGTTATTTTAGAAAATACATTTATCTAAATGCATTCAATAGGGCAAGAAGAAATATTCTGATTTTTTTATATGTGGTTGCAGAAACAGTATCAAGCTTTCAAGATGAAAATGTGTATTGTTTTTTTCTGTAAGCTTGAGTGAATTACGCAAAAATCAGTTTTGTGAAAACGTGTAGTACCAAATAGTCTAAGTGTCTGTAATTATATTGTTGTCTGTATAGGAATTTATTGTGGGGGCAGTTAGGTAAGCTGCATTTTTACTGAAACAGTTAACTGCTCAAGGAAATTAAAGAACTGCTATTGGGAGATATTTGAATTTTAAACACATGATTATTACGCATTAGATCTTGTGAAAGAAAATGAAGTGGTAATCACTCAAAGTTGACTCAGTTTTTTTACTATTCAGCAGTAGTAAAGACATTATATCATTAGATTGTCTGATGACATATTTGAATGCCTTTGAATTCAGCTATTCATATATTACAAATATGTTTTCAGTTAAACAAAAACAGGCTCCCTCCACAATGCTAATTTTAGTAGCCGTATTTTTGACTGTGAAAACTTAATCTTTGTGATATTTTACTGTTACTAGCTCTCCTTGAAGAGATAAAAAGAGTGAAAAATTGGTATTTATTGAAGATTTTTCATGATATTTAGTGGATAAACTTATGCTTTAAAGCGTGTGCTTTTGTAGCATGCTGGCAGGTATTAGACAAGGTAACTATAAAGTCCTTGGGAACAATCAGACATTTACTACTTGACACAAGCTTTTGCCCAAAGAGATCCAATCTGGTTGTAGCTGTCAGGGGCCTGCGTGCTCCCATAGGCCTTAATGGTCCTGATGAGCCTCATGGTGGGTGCGTGCAGAAGATTAGCTAGACCACACTGGAAACGTTCTGAACCATCTGCTGATGGTGAAATTAAATGTTGCTGGAATGAGTAAAACATAACCAGAAAACATGAAGGGTAAAGAAAGTTGCGAACATTAGGCATTTGGAAATATGAGAGAAAAGTGAGCATATATTCCCTGAAAATAGAAGAGTACCTTTATTAATATGTATTATACAGTATTCTGGAGAAAATAAGAGAGTATCACATATGTGATCACATACACAAAAGAGATGATTTCAGTGCAAATCTAGTACCAATGGTATTTACATGCAATTTAATAGTGTATAGTTAATGCTATAGTTTCACAGTCACTTTAAGCCAATCATGTTAAACCATTAGTTTTGCAGAGTTAAAGTCAGCATGGACTAATCTGAGCTGATTTATCATGTGGCACACAATCTAGGAAGAGGATGGGGAGACAGAAGGAATAAACAGACTTGATAATAAGCAGTATTACTCCTCTCTGCAGCAGAGTCAGCTTTTACGGTGAAACTATTGTTTGATCTTGCAACTTTTACTGCAAAATCCTGAACAGAAAAAAGTACACAAAGAAAACCTGTTCTGGGATATTGTATCAGAAGAACCTCATAGAATCAGCCACTGTGGATCCCCAGACTCACTGAAAATCCCTACAAATAACGTATCTGTTAACTGAGAAAGAGTCAGGCTCTTAAGGGTAGGGTGAAGACACAGCTATCATGTTTAGCATTAATGAAGACAACAACTAATTAGTATTACAATAACAGACTCACAAGAAAAAAGATATGTGGGCGTCCTGCAACCCAATTGTCAAAATAGGACCCTATGCCTGAGTAGGTAATTTTATATAAACTGAAGAAAATTAAAATAATTAAGAGGCAATAATGTGTGAGATATAAAAATGCAGGAACAAATGTGATAGATATAGAATTGTTTTTTAAATTATATATTTTCAGTTCTTGGGTTTTTTCAAATTTTTTTGTACAAAAACTAGTAACAAAAGGGCTGTGCACTTACCCTCATAGCTTAGTCCTCCATTACATCTTGCCATTTTGAAGAGTGATCCTGCCCTTCAGCAGAACTACATTAGTATAAAAGTGATAAAACAAACCAGAAAGTGGACACCATGTTTAATTTTGTTTTTAAACAATTCATATACCTGGATTACTTTCAGTTTTAACTATATTCTCTGACTATTCATGAATCCTTAAAAAGGAGAGTTTTCATGTCCATTGTAAATAGTGGCCTTGGAGGTAGGAGGAACAAAATACCAAATCTATAAAAATAAGGATCAAAGTATACAGTTAAATGCATTTATTATCATGTGGCAAATATACGTGTTCTTTTCAGAATACCTTAACACCGTGGCATAGCTAATAACACAGGAAGTGGACTTTGCTCTGCTAAGAAGAGAGATTAGACTATATGATGCAGACACAATAAGTTCTATCTTTATACTCTCTGYATAATGCAAAGTTCAGTTCGTGACAATAAAATCATTTTGCTGAGTTTATTGATCAATTCATATTTGAAAATATGCATAAGGGATTTTCTTCCTATCTCTGGTATTATAAGACCCAAGYGAGAAAACTTAATAATAGCACAAGACCAACAAAGAAAGTGCTATATATTACTGGGCCACAGAAATTGTGTTATTTGCTCATGCGGGTGGTCCATTTAACCTCTTATTATAGTGACCACTGCTAGATGTTTTGAGGAGGGCCATAATCCCGTTGGAATGAGTAATGAAATAATAGGGTTAGAAAGGGCATTTCTTAGCTCAGTCACAGAACTTGACATAAAGCCATCTTACCTATGTATCAGCATGCATGAGCTGGAGGTTAGGTAAGCATACAGCAGGAAAGAAGGCTTGAGCCTGTGCTAAACCTCTCTGTGGGTCCCACCTGTCTAGCTATATTCACTTAGATGCAGCATGGTGTGTTTGGCCTGAATTTGCCATTATATTTACGTTAGCTCCTGTGAAGGTTTCAGCRTTGGGAAAACAAGCCATCCTCAGCCATGCTGAGGTACGGCTAACACACAGAACAGGGTGCCAACCATGTTTTTTTCGTTTTTGAGCCTGATTTATGCCAAACTGCATAGCTTTTTGTCCCCCCCCCCAAAAAAAAAAAAAAGTTTATACTCTTTATCTGCTCTCTTTTAATTTAATTGTTGATAATTATTGATCAATAGGTTTGACTAGTATTCTGTGGGAACAAATAGTAGACTATGTACTGACCAAAGACAAGAGGTTGCAGACTAAGACTCAGGGCCTTATGTGTTCTCACTGTCTTTGATGGGGTTCTGGTTAGCAAAAGAAGCTTCTAGCCTATCTGATCTGTCCTTTACTACTTGAATATARGCCTAAGAAATCTAACAAAAATATAGAGGGAAATAAAAATAGCAATATATACCTTCCAAATCCATATATGATGCTGTCATATTTACATTCTTTCACAGGGAATAATCTTGACCTAACTGAAACCTACTCTGTCTGAAGTACAACATGAAGTGTTACATGCATTGCACATACCTTCCTTTTGTGAAAGAAATACAAACCACTTTTACCGATGCTTCTATTACATTGGACAATTTCTTTCAGGCACAAGAGAAGTGAGTTTTGATGGCAGATGTGAAGAAAAAGTGGCCTTTCCCTAGTTGTATACTGAAATACACTAATCAGTTYTCATTATATCTTTTTCATGCTCATGTAGACCTTTGGTGCACTGCAGAATGGCAATGAATGGCTTTAATGCATTAATTTAAAATGGAATTTTCTTTATTTCTAAACTTGTTTCCTTTTAATTTTGTTCTGTATTCAAGAACTGTGAAGACCTCCAGGATACTGAGTATTCATAAGCAAGGTGTAAGTTTTGTCCTGCAGTAGCTGAAGAGAGTATACAATTCAAATTCCATACCGGTGTGCATTAAGTGAAAGATTTAGCCAAGGTTTTGGTCTTACATACATTTTATCTTTGAGTGTACAGAACTGAATTATCTTGAAACAAGCCTGTGTGTGACACATTGGCTTTCCAGTTGTCACATAAGGAAAGGACAGGATTACCACAGCGTCTCCGAAAGGTCAGAGTCCTGATTAACTGTTTACCTGGAGAAGATCATAATTTCTGTAGCCTCTCTGCTGGTTTGTCTGGTTTTATAAGATTAAGTAATAACCTAATTATAACCTTTGGGAAAAACTAATTCTTGAAAGAAAAATGTTTTTTGATGTGATCAGCAGTAGTATTTTGAAGTTATTAAGCATGCTTGATGTTGTTTTAATGTTACAGTGTTTAATTTTTTAAGAAAAACTGTAGCCTTTTCTATCCAATACTGAAATGACACTTTACTGCAATTTTAATTAAATTTTGGAATAGGAGAGGCTGTAGAAAAACAACATGAAAGTGTTCTGTTTTCACTTGATGGTATTTCTTTTCCTAATGACAGAGTCCTAGGCCCAGTTACACTGCTGTCATCAATAATGAAGTTTAATAAGGAAGTTTTATTGCTCCTAAGAGATACCCTTAGAAGAAAACAATCCTTGAAGGCAGACTGTCTGGATGTAGAAAGGTGTGCTGTCACCAGTTTTAGCAAAGTTCATTACGTAAGCTGAGTATTTGCTCCTAATAAGATCTGCAGATGAGTGAGATTTCTTAAATTGCAAAATAATTCAAAATTGTAGGCAGAATATTGATGCCATCCTTTGTTTTCCTAAAACAACTGAGGTTTGCTCTCACTCTGTTTTATGTAACACTCTTCTCAGTGAAATGATCAAAGCAACAGGAGCAAAAAAGACATCACTGACCAGTGTCTGCTGCAAGATCAACCTCTCCAGCATGTTGTGAATAGTACTTCCCAGGTGGCTTGGCTACTTTAAACTCTTCTTTTAGCATTTTACATTTGAGACTGTTTCTCAATATGGTATTTCAAAAAAAACCCTGAAAGCTAAGGAACAGTATGTCAAAAGGGATGAAGGTAGTTAAAACTTCAAAGACTTGATACTTTTCAACCTTGTGACTTAACCTAGTACCTTCACAAGAAGTTATTCATGGACAGATGGGGTACCTTCATTATGAGTTTTCTATTCAAGTGTTATTCATATATCCAGTAAGCCTCCAATCTTTAATAGAATCAAAATCCTGGAAGTGATTCAACTATCATGAAGTAATTTTGGAGGGAGGTAGGAGGAAGCAGGGAGGGAAAGAGAAAACAGAAGACACATAATGTGTCACTAGACACAAAGAAAAATGTGCAATTATATTGAAGTTTATACATTTCTAGCTGTGGCTGTTCTTTGGAAAGTTTTTCTCTAAAATTGATACTGTGAAATCTATTGTGTTTCATTACTTTCCATGCCAAATTTGCTCAAGCAACAAGTAAATTGAAAGTGGGAAGGAGGTGTTTTAGACAATGACCTTTAAAACTAATGGTGTCTTTTAATGTGTCATATGTGGTTTCTGTAAAATATGAGCAAGCCAATGCTGTATAGATAAAACCTTAATGATGTGGGATTCATTACAATTCAATGAACTGCGTAAAAGTTGAACATGGGAAAAAGTTAGCAATTTGATGTGCTGGAACRTTCCTTGGAAGAGGATTCACTTTCAGAAAGTTTAAGAATGCTCCATCAGATTTCTCAAAGGTGACAGGGAGTTATGCCAAGGTAACAAGGTCCCCTAAATGAGAGCAATAGCRAAGAAATAAAAGGGATCCTACTGCGTGCTTTGAAACTGCATTTGTTTTCAATAGCAACTAGAAAAACCTTTAAATGTAAGTGAGAGAAGTGCAGCGATGAGGTCCCACACTGAAAGCAGGCAGTCTGAAAACAAAGTATTGAAGCTGGCTCTTTAGCTTTTCTGGTGAAAGATGTCTTGGAGAAACCTTAAGTGACAGCTAGAACAAGAGATTGATGCTATGTATTTTTTTAATTTGCATTTTTCTTGGTTATATGCCTTTCTTTTGAAGCAAGAGCTTAACCTCTTGCCTCGCTAGAATAAATTTGCTGTTTTCATTTTTAGGCTTGTGAACTCAGGTGAATCTTATACATAGGAGATACTTTTACTTCCCCATAAGCAAAGAATTCAGTACTGCAGACAAAATTTTCAGATTGTCTGCAGACTGAAATACATATATAGACATTGTGAAAGTGGGGGATCTCCAGCTTATAGGGCTGTATCAATTGGCTTAAGTGCTGGTTCAGAGTCAGGACACGGAGTATGCTTTGGCCAAAGGCCGTTGACAGACTATCCTTAACTTCCAGAGATCCCACATTATCACAGGAATATATTTTGAATTGCCATCTTTGCAGAGATGTCAGGTCAAGTTCAATATTTCTGACTCATCTATCGCCACTGTATTAGAGGTGATGTTAGAGTAAATGTTGCTGTTGGTGTATATCTATGCTTTTAAACCCAGAAAAAGTATTCCAGTACATCTGAATAACTTCTGACTTTAGAGGATTTTGAAGGTACAGCTGAGTGTGGTATACAATATATATGAACCAGAAAATTCACTCTCCCTTAACTGTCTTGGACCACCCATATTGCTAAGGGAAAGAAAAAAAAAATCTGTATACTGTAAAAGTAATTAGTAAACAGCATATCACCATGTTACACCAGCTTTATGTCATTGGTTTCAGGAGAATTGTACCAATATCAAAACAGCTTAAAGGGACTACATAGTGAGTCTGTTGGTTGTTTTAATAAAAGAGAGACTGCAACAGGGTCAACTATGTAGCCGTTAAAAGAAATAAAATGGCAAATTCCACAATGGTCATGTTATCATAACTGTGAAGGAGAATATTAACTAGTTTATAAAGTGATAGACTAAAAATACAAATCCATCATATTATACAGGGAACTATTTTACAATGCTTCTTGGAAATCAGATTGACCATTATATGGCTACATAAAAAAAATGTGGTACATGTTGAACTGGCTTATAGTCTCTGTAAAAATGTATGTAGGTGTCCAGAGAGATATAAAAAATAACAGTTACAAAGCACAGAATAACTGGCTGAAATGAATCCCAAAGTCACATAAACAGATGATAGCAAATGCAAAAACTGAACTTAGATTTCTTGAACCCTGTGCTCATTCTTAACTATAGAACTATCTTTTTTCTGAGGCTTTTCAGCCCTCCTTGTTTCATCCTGACTGGGTGAAATCTGTTACCTCATTTTTAAGCTAGAACTCTGCTTCGAAAATTGTCATGCATGATTTRATTTCTAAGGTTAGTTTTCTTGATGTTTTGTTAACAATAGTATAGTGATAGAAGCTCAAATCATAAAAGATATAGACAGTCATCTGCTGATTGTCTGAGATATAGCTAACATACTTAATTTGTTAGAATGCTTCATGAACTCCAAAAACTAAACACATTTAACCTTTTCAACACCCTGAGGAGATTGGTGGATGGATTTTATTACCTCTGTTTTAAAAATGAGCAAATAAAACTGAAAACATTTCGGAAGACCCAGTTTAGAACTTAGTCTTTGCTACCTAACTCTGACTGTATTCCATGATAGTATGTCCTATTTTTACATCAAAGAGATAAATAATCACATAAAACATCACAAATAAACTTGGTTCTTGTGTAGATTTTGAGATAGCTTACAAACTTTGTTCACTATATCAGAGCTACTTGTAGGCCATTCATAAAGAAGGAGCAGCAGTTGTTTCCCCTAAATTATCTTTGGGGTTTGCTGTTTGTGCAGTTCATTTCTAGGAAGTTCTTCAATACATTAAATAGGCAGCAAATAATKATATAACTGATCCATAGTTTTAAAAAAACACACATTTGGAAATGATAATTTTTGGTGTTGGAAAGTGACTGACTAGTTTGGATTAGTTGCATTACTAGCCTAATGAACCATGAATAATGTGRTAAACATCTGTTTTGATGTGTAACAGACTGCACAGATGGAGTGTGGAAGTCTGAGGTAGATTCACAGCTAGTTATTCTAAGGAACAGCTCTTGTGCAGTTTAGATGATACTATTCCATCTTCGATTAAACATAGACTTACTTGGTTATTCTTATGGACTGATAATATTAAAAGTAATCATGCCAATGACAATTATTGAAAAACAGGGTTAATTTAAAAGTTGTATGTAGTCATAGATTTGAGCTGGAGGGCAAAACTTAGCATATTCACAATTAATGGCCTTCTTGTATAGCCATATGTATTTTAGGATACAAAAGACCCTACTATCTTTCAGAGACATAGCAAAAGTCTTCCAACTTCTGCTTAGAATTAATTTCTAAACTTAAATTTTATCTCCATCCACTTAAAAAACATTACCAACCAAATAATTTTTTATGATATTAACATAAAATCTCAAGGGAAGAGGAAATTATCAGATAATAAAATCTCTCCGGTTTTCGATCCTGTCAGTGGATTTTCAAAACTGAAAGCAATTCAAGAATATTGACAAGCCTTAGAATAGTATTGTCACTTATGTCACATCTGAGTTGCATCAGAATTAGTAGAATCCAATTTCCTCTTTGATTTTTGTAAGATTCTTCTAAATTTTGCTTTACCATAGTGATAGAAAGCTGCCATTCTGTGCTCTGATAGAGAACTGTATGCTGTAGATAAATCAGAGTTGAGTTTTCCTACAATCTGAAAAATTATGCTATTTTGTTTCTAACAAAGAGTAAAACAGCATATAGGTTTGCCTAATACTGATAATGTGGTTTAGACACACACACAAAGGAAGAAAAACCCTAAAACCTCAAAAAGCACAACATGGCTTAAAATGAGTTTGTATATACTGTAATTTTTCTGGAGAGTCAATTAATGCAAACATAAACATGAAAACACAACTGAGTAGGTGTGTGAAGCTTATTTTCCCCCTCCCTCCACAAAAAAAATATCTCAGATCTTGTGGTCTCGTCCTGTGGTCAAGAAAAGTAAGTAAATGTAATTCTGGTCAAGACACAATGTAGCAGATTGTGAAGTGTCTATGTTATGCTCTGAGGGAAAATGCTTTTACTACACTAGTTTAAATATGCTGAAGGCAGTCTCCTTTAGTGAGTTCCATGTGAAAGTCTGGCATCTGTTTTAAAGGCAAAAACTGAGAAAACTGTAATCTCTACTATGGGCTCAGTTAAATGGGCAAATCACAAGGATTTGCTGGAAGAGAAAGGAAGGTGGACTTTATAGAAGGACCTGGGAATTTCTTGATAGAGAAGAGCTCTGTTCCAGGGTGCTAATCAATCATGGTATCTAAGGACTTGTAGGAAATTCAGTCCAGCATAAACTGCTAATTAATTGGGTATTTGCATACTTTAAAATGTCATTTGCAAGCTTTAAAAAGGGGTCAGGTCCTTTCTTGGTTACCAGACCTGAATCTTTCAAATATTTTAAGTTATCATATTTAAAATTMTTTTTCTAAGACAGCATTCATTGCCACTCCTACTGAGTGGCAACTTGTGAAAGGAGGCTAGGCTGAGATGGAGATCTCAGGCGAAATAGGTGATTGGAGAAGTGTGTGAACCATTAGATTACAGTGCAGAAAGGCAATGTCCAAAAAGGGTGTCAGTACACAGGCCTGAATGCAAACTGTGCTTTAGGACTCTAGAACTAGAAACAGAAAATGGCCTTACGGTTTGAACCTACACTAACTTGGTTTGGAAACACATGGGTCCATTTACAAAACATTGGGAATGGTGTTAGGGTATGTCACTATGTATAATTTGCCAGACTAAGCAAAAGCATTAATGAAAAGTCAAGCAAGAACGTAATGATTTTCTTAGGTCATCTAGAAAAGGCAAACTCAAAAGCTTGCACTGGAGTAGGACTTCCTTGCCCCCAAATTTGCTTACATAATGCAAGTTTGGGAGGTAGATTTAACTTTTTTCAATTTGGTAGGCTGGTATTTAGGTATCTAAAAATAGGACTTGCAGCAGGGTTTTCAGAAGTGCTTGGACACTAATGGAATTGGCTCTGTGCTGAACTTCTAATTGCTTAGACTGTGGGAGTCAGAGACTGAAAAAATTGTTTACATTCAAAATTGTGATCCTGAAACCCTATTAAAAACCAAGTTTTTAACAGCCTCACTATTTAGTAAGGCTGTATTTAATATGCAGTAAGTAGTCTTTGAAGCAGGGATAAGAATCTCGTTCTGCTCCCAGATGAGCGCTTTAATTACTGGCCTCTTTTTGTCAGTAAATCTTTGCTTTTCTGCTTCAACAGAATGGTAGAGCTCTGCCTCTAGCTTCAGCTACAACAGTATAAACCTTCCCATTTGTCCCTGGATTTAGTTAGGTTCCTCAAGAGGAAGATACATACATATATATACACTGACTGAGTAAATGAAAGTACTTCTTGGTCTCATTTTGTGTAACAAAATGCTAGTTTCAGCTGAGTGGGGTAGTTCCTAGAAGTGGGGAAGTCACTTTACTGAAAGTTTAGTAATTTCTTTTTTTTTTTTAAGCAAGTGATCAGTCAAAACACGTGCTACTAGTGTAATGCAATGCTGTGACATGGCATCTGCGTTGGCAGTGGCTTCGCTGGCCCCCAGGTGACTCGCAGAAGCCCTTTCGCTCCGGGCCGGGCTGCAGGGCTCCGCCGGGCTGCGCGGCGCCGTGCGCACGGCCCGCGGCCGCCAGC